>NW_015505459.1:1009741-1042787 GCF_001515645.1 Sinocyclocheilus grahami
ATATATATATATATATATATATATATATATATATATATATATATATATATATATAAAATAATGTTTCCATAACAAATTTTGAAATTTGAATTTAGAATGAAAGAAAATGTAAAATCCTCTGTTGGAAAGTGTCAAAATATTCTATTTTACAATTATTTTATAATTATAACTTACAGGTTGAAAAATTAAATGTTTATAATATTTTGATACTTGTCAAATAAACATCTCATGCATGCATTTTTTATTTGACACATTTTTCATTAATTATTCTCATACATCAATATAGAGAGAATAGAAGTTATTTTATAGTTATGTAAATAAATGAATAAATAAAAATACATCTAACACATTTTCGCGCTGTTGAAAAGTGTCTAAATATTTGGTTTTCACAACAATATAATAATTGAATAATTATAATGTGTAAAAAGAATAATATAATTATAAAATAATATTATATTCTGTTATAATAACATAACAGAAAAATATAATTACACATAAATGCCATCTTTAGTTAAAATATTAGAACTAAACTTTTACTACACTGACAAAGTAAAATGTGTTTCGTAATAGCCATAAGTATAAGCAACAGTAACAGTGATCTTTCCACAGCAAAAAAACAAGAAAAAGAAAAAGTTAAAAGTGGTCTGCAGCAGTAAAGCATGAACATAATGTTCCTGAGCTCTTAACACAGAGCTGTGAGTGACATGTCAAACAAAAGTGAGATTTCACTGAAAACCAGCGGAAAAGAGACACACTGTTCTCTCCGCTGAGAGTTCCTCTGTTCCACTATATAAACTCTTTTGTCCTCTACGGTCAGATTCAGACTTTCAGTAATGATGAGTGGCAGAGCAGCGGGAGTCGTCATCCTGCCGTGAGGGTGAGATCTGTAAGGACCCTTCACACCAGAAAAGTGTGAAGAGATTCAACGACCCTCCATCCAAAACACACCTGTCTGCGTGAGAACATGTCTCTGTCCTGTCAGATTCCCAGAGGAAACCCAGCAGCGGCGTTACAGACAACTTACTCAGGAAAAAGTGCTAAGGCAGGCATCACTATTATATTATATATTTTTTTTAACAATTCATTTTTGCCTTTATTTGATAGGACAGTAGTTAGAGAGGAAGCGAAGTTAGAGAGGGGGGGTTGGCAAGGGTCTGCGAGCTGGTGTCCTGGCATTTTATCCTACCTGTCAGATTGTCCTACACTCTTAAAAATAAATGTGCTTCAAAAGGTTCTTCAAGCGATGCCATAGAAGAATCATTTTTGGTTCCACTAAGAACCATTCAGTCAAAAGTTCTTTAAAGAACCATCTCTTTCTTACCTTTTTATAATCTGAAGAACCTTCTTTCGCCACAAAGAACCTTTTGTGAAACAGAAAGGTTCTTCAGATGTTAAAGGGGTCATATGACGTTGCTAAAAAGAACATTCTTTTGTGTATTTGGTGTAATGAAATATGTTTATGTGGTTTAAGGTTCAGAAATCTTTTGTAACAAATGTAAAAGTGTTTACTGTCACTTTTGACCAATTTAGTGTATCTTTGCTAAATAAACATATGTGACCCTGGAACACAAAATTGAATAAATAAGCTTTCCATTGATGTATGGTTTGTTAGGATAGGACAACATTTGGCTGAGATACAACTATTTGAAAATCTGGAATCTGAGGATGCAAAAAAATCTAAATATTGAGAAAATCGCCTTTAAAGTTGTCCAAATGAAGCTCTTAGCAACGCACATTACTAATCAAAAATATTTAATATATTTATTCAATAAATATTTTGATATATTTACAGTAGGAAATTTACAACTTGCAAAGTTGGAACTGCCCCACTTTATAGAAACAACCTTTGAGCACAGGCCCATATACTCTGCAGGTCCAGGAAACAGTCCTCCATAAAATGTTTCACACAGTGTCACACACAGATTCGACGAAGTATCGGCAGGTGTGCTTGCGGCAACCACATGTGAGGACCCCGGGCTGGACTCCATATATATATATATATATATATATATATATATATATATATATATATATATAATGGAATATGACAGTAGAGACAGAAATAGCATGAAAACGTGAAATGATTTGCATTTTAATGGTACTTTGTTAATTATAGACTCAGAAGCATTTGTAATTAGAAATTTAATTAAATCAAAATGGCTGTGTCCAATTTCTTATAATCTCTGGTTTCCTGAGATCTGTTTCCAAGAGGCCTGTGTATCATTTTAAATGAGCTACTTCCCGATATGACCCACTTTACATGGTTTCAATCAGGACGGTAAGATCCAACCAGCTCTTTCCTATTCCATTCTTCAGCACAGATCAAGGAGACCCTTCCAGAAAGTCACAGTACAGCCACCTCCACATTTCTCTGAGATGAGTTCATAAATACCTGCATTCACAATTAAACAAAAAACACAAGCATGTACTGTAATATCTGATGCATCACAGCATATTAAAACTGGTGACAGAGTTCAGAGAAAGTAAAACGGCTTTCCTCTTAAGTCAGTATGTCTGGCAAATGAAATGATTATAACGTGTGCTGCGTCTGCAAGGTTTAAATCAAACTAATTACCTGGGTTAATGTCTATGGTAATTTCTCAATTAGATATTTTAACTCTACCGAGAGCAGGTGGAGAGTGCTGCACCTGTTCACAATAATTGAATATAGGAGTGCAGAGGCGAGATGTCAAAGTTAGACTGTTCAGAATGGAATATTAGTGCTCACTAGATACTGTGCACTATATAGTGGTAAAAATTACTATTAAAATAGCACACTACCAGTCAAAAGTTTGGAATAATTAAGATTCTTGATGTTTTTGAAAGAAGTCTCTTATGCTCACCAAGGCTGCATTTATATGATCAAAAACGCAGTAAGAACAGTAATATTGTAAAACATTATAATTTAAAAGAACTGTTTTCTATTTGAATATATTTTAAAATGTAATTCATTGATGTGATACAAAACTGAATTTTCAGCATCATTACTCCAGTCTTCAGTGTCACATGATCCTTCAGAAATCATTCTAATATGCTGATTTGCAGCTCAAGAAACATTTCTTATTATTATCAATTATCATTATTGAAAACAGTTGTGCTACTTTATATTTTTGTGTAAACTGTGATGCATTTTTTCCAGGATTTTTTGATAATTAAAAAGTAAAAAAGTAAAAAAAAACAGGAGTTATTTGAAATAGAAAGTGTTTACTGTCACTTTTGACCAATTTAGTGTATCTTGGTAACACTTTACAATAAGGTTCATGAGTTAACATTAGTTAACTACTTTAGTTAACATGAACTAAGAATAAACAATACTTCTACATCATTTATTAATCTTAGTTCATGTTAATTGCAACATTTACTAATTAATTATTCAAATTAAAAGTTGTGCTTGTTAACATTAGTTAATGCACTGTGAACTAACATGAACTAACACTGAACAACTGTATTTTCATTAACTAACATGAACAAAGATGAATAAATACTGTAATAAATGTACTGTTCATTGTTTGTTCATGTTAGTTAATACATGAACTAACACTAACTAATGGAACCTTATTGTAAAGTGTTACCTGTATCTTTGCTAAATAAACATATGTGACCCTGGACCACAAAACCAGTCATAAGGGTCCATTTTTATGATTATACAGCATCTGAAAGCTGAATAAATAAGATACAAGTTATTAGATTAGTTATCGAGATACAACTATTTGAAAATCTGGAATCTGAGGGTGCAAAAAAATCTAAATATTGAGAAAATCACCTTTAAAGTTGTCCAAAAGAAGTTCTTAGTAATGCATATTACTAATCAAAAATTAAGTTTTGATATATTTACAGTAGGAAATTTACAAAATATCTTCATGGAACATAATCTTTACTTAATATCCTAATGATTTTTGGCATAAAAGAAAAATCTATAGTTTTGACCCATACAATGTATTGTTGGCTATTGCTACAAATATACCCCAGCGACTTAAGACTGCTTTTGTGCTCCAGGGTCACATATTTATTGTTTTTAATCTCACTTAGTTAACTTTTGAATAGTAGTGTATCACAGCTTCCACAAAAATATGAAGCAGCATTTCAAAGTTTTCAGCATTGATAATAATAAGAAATGTTACTTAGCAGCAAATTATAGAATGATTTCTGAAGGATCATGCTCAGCTTTGCATCACGGGAATAAATTATATTTTAAAATATACTCAAATAGAAAACAGTTATTTTGCATTTTTAATCTGAACATGTATTTTAAAATAAAAGCATCTTTTTGTTGTCCAATAAAATAATGTTTACATGTAAAATCTTACACTAATTATGCCTTAAAAAACAACAACATATAAAATCATGCAAATGCATTAAACAGTGTTTTGTAATTGGGTAAAGCCATAAATTATTTAAGCAAAAAGTCCAGATTACCCAGATTTCTCTGCATGTAAGGGTTCTTGGTGGCATTCTGGTGGCAGAGACAAATAAATAATAATAACTTATTGAAATGATTTCAAATTTAAGGTTTTCTTGCATAATCAGTTTTTTATTACTTCAGAAATTACTGATTTTGAAATTCATCGGTATCTTTATGTGTTTGAAAACAATGAGACTGCAATCATTCTTTAAACAGAAAAATGAAGACGGAGTCAAGAACATTGCATTTTGGAATGCAGTATTTATCCCAAATGAGGCCTGCTACTCATTTTAAAAAATGTGCACTATGCAAACAGGAATAATGCACATTTTAAAACATTGTAGTAGACCATTGAGTATTACGCATACAGTAAATCTGCATACTATCCACAGTATAAATACTGCAGAAACAGAACATGTAGTGGTGTATGCTATATTGTTATTCTGAACATGCCCACACAAACACACACCAATGGCAGCAATGCAGAGGTAAACAAGACAATGTTTCAGAAAATGATATGTCTTGTGCTAACTCTTAATCATGAGATGTATCGAGCAGTGAACTCTGTGATGTTCTTCTAATCAAGTGTTCAAAGATCAGCTACTTCCTTTTAAAAATGACATTCAATTAGCTGTTCAACGTAGACTGTTGATCACTATTAGCTTCATGATTGCCACTAAATTAAAGGCAGTGATGTATATTTGGATGTGCGGTTCTGTACGTAACAAGGATGCGGACAGGTACGCTGAGCACAGCAGCAGCAGCTCTGTTGAAGCATGCTCTCGCTGGCTGATGCTCGACTGTCTAATGGAAGTCAATGACTCGCATTAGAAAGGTTCCAGAACAGACGGAGTATCCATGGAAACCTGTGCTGGAGAGCATGTCCGTCCCAGTGCCTGCAGCAATATATTGTAATTACAGAGCCATTTATTCTGCGCTCGGGAAAAAAAAGCCCTCAGTGATGGTCGTAATCACGGCCGTCTGAAGGATCCGCGTGTAAGTACGGCAGCCTACGCATAACCTGATTCAAATTCCAACTAAATCAAGTCATTCAGGCCTGTGAGAACATCTCGTCTGTGAAGTGACACATGATATCATGTGTGTCGTCACGCCGACGTGTCAAAATAAGCCGCTACATGGCAGTACATGTGGTGGGCCACAACCTCTGTGTGTAAGCAAATCTAATTTATCACTTTGTTGCTGACCATGAAAACTCAGTCTCTTCCGGTGATATTTTATGTGCCGAACATTTTCTAATGTAAGCGAATACATCATACTTATCAATACTAATAGTCAGTTGTAACAATATAATATAAATAGATTTTAATGTATTTTCTGAACAATTGCTACACTATAAAATGCTGGGTTATTTTGAACCCAAATGCTGGGTTCAGCCTGTTGGGTCATTTTATTGGGTTGTTTTAAATATTTTTACCCAGGTGTTGGGTAGTTTTTCTGCACTCTAAAAAAATGCTGGGCTATTTTTTTTTACCCAAATGCTGGGTTCAGCTTGTTGGGTCATTTTACTGGGTAATTTTTTATATTTTTAGTTTTTCTGTAACTAACCTGCTGGGTTATTTTTTTCTACCCAAACACTGGGTTGAGCTTGCTGGGTCATATGCTGGGTAAATTTTGTGTTACACAGCCGTTGGATTTGTGGCTGGGTCAATCTCACTGACAGCTGAAACTCCTCCCCTCCCTCTGAAACAACCCAGCGTGGGGTTACTTCAACCCAGCTGCTGAGTTACAGTCGGAGCCTGGGATTTTCATCCTCTACAGGACAGAGCGGTTCTCAGTGCTGGCGATTTGGTGCACTTCTTCAGGGAAATAAAGGTTTGTATACATTTTATTTCATTTATAAAGTCTTTACTGTGCTGTAAATTATATTATTTTACGGAACGCAACATAAGGACAAGATGTCAGTCAGCTAAATGCATCAGCAGCGATCGTTTCGCATGATGGAAACGCCTTTTACCTTGCATAACATAAACTGATTTTATTCGACATAATACTAAATATAATTTAATTTAAAGGGGTCATCGGATGCCCATTTTCAACAAGTTGATTCTTTAGGGTCTTACTGAAAAGTTTATAACATACTTTTGTTTAAATTTCTCAATGGTAGTGTAAAACAACACCCTTTTTACCTTGCCAAAAACAGCTCTGCATACAGCAACCAGTTTTGTTGCATGTCTCTTTAAATGCTAACGAGCTCTGCTGACCCCGCCCCTCTCTTCCTTGGGTTGACAAACTGTTCTCATGAGACTGTCTACTTTAGCCGCAGAACTTGCTAACTAGCACGTTAATCTCTAATCTCAGTACTGTTTGTTTATGGGCAGGTTATGGAGTCACTCACAGCATCTTTCAGCTACGAGTGAAATGTGAGGTGGCGGTCTGAGGTTAGCAGTTCCCCCGGCGAACAGCAGCCCATCACTGGCTCAGATTTAGCACCATTTCGGTAAAAAGGGATTAGAGAGAATGGTTGAATACACTTAAAGGGGTCATCGGATGCAAAATTCACTTTTACATGTTTTTTGAACATAAATGTGTGCTGGCAGTGTGTACACATCCACCCTATAATGATAAAAATCCACCCAGTGCCTGTTTTTATGTTGCTATGTGGTTTCTACTGTGGTTTCTAGGGTCTTCTGGTTGCTAAGGTGTTCTGAGTGGGTTTGAACAAATTGCTATGTAATGGCTAGGGTGTTCTGGTTGCCAAGGTGTTGTCATGTGCTTGCTAAAGTGCTCTGAGTGGGTTTTAACACATTGCTATGCAGTTGCTAGGGTGTTCTGGTTGCCAGGGTGTTGTCATACAGTTGCTAAGTTGCTCTGAGAAGGTTTTAACACATTGCTATGCAGTTTTTAGGGTGTTTCTGGTTGCGAGGGTGTAGTCATACACTTGCTTAGGTGTTCTGAGTGGGTTTTAAAATTTTGTTATGCTGTTGCTAGGGTGTTTCTGGTTGCCAGGGTGTTGTCATGTGGTTGCTAATGTGTTCTGAGTGGGTTTTAACACATTGCTATGCTGTTGCTAGGGTGTTTCTGGTTGGGAGGGTGTTGTCATACACTCAAAAAAAGATACTTTAAACTTAATTCAACTATGGACAGTGATTCCACATAACAGAAACATGTTATCTCTACTCAAATACATAATGTATGATGAACTAAACTGAATTGAGAAAACTTAAACAACCATGTCCAAATAACCTGAATAAATCAAGTTCATCCTAACTAAAGTATTTGAGTAAAGATAACATGTTTCCATTATGTGGAACCACGGTCCACAAATGAATTAATTTATTTTAAGGTAAGAGCTGTTTTTGATGCAGCTGCTATTTATAACTTAAAATATAGCTCTTATATTTAGGAGTTAGCCAGAGGATGGTTGTTACATCCATGGCATGCCCCAACTAGTTGTTTTCTTTTATTAAAGGGGTCATATGATGGTGCTCATTTATTTTAAGGTAAGAGCTGTTTTTGATGCAGCTGCTATTTATAACTTATAGCTATATATAGCTCTTATATTTAGGAGTTAGCCAGAGGATGGTTGTTACATCCATGGCATGCCCCAACTAGTTGTTTTCTTTTATTAAAGGGGTCATATGATGGTGCTAAAAAGAACATTATTTTGTGTATTTGGTGTAATGAAATGTGTTTATGCGGTTTAAGGTTAAAAAAACACATTATTTCCCAAAAACTGTACATTATTGTTTCTCTTCTATGCCCCGCCTTTCTGAAACGCGTACATTTTTACAAAGCTCATCGGTCTGAAAAGCGTGGTGTGCTCTGATTGTGCCAGTGCGTTGTGATTGGCCGAATACCTCAAGCGTGTGACGGAAATGTTACGCCCCTTACCATACTGTGATGCAGTGTTCCGGAGCAATGAGACAAAAACATTAAAACCCATTATAAATGAGGCATTTGTTGCATCCAGTGCAAATAAACATTGCTATGCTGTTGCTAGGGTTCTTCTGGTTGCCAGGGCGTTGTCATATGTTTGCTAGTAAAGTAAAATATAGTAGTAAAGTGAAATGAAAAAGTTTTTTTCCATTTAATGTGTAATTCATAGTAACAGCACACCTCTCTTCAACAAACTGCATGATGGGATGAAATGCTCACAGACAGTTAATGCTAATGCCTGGTTATGGGTTTATTCAAAGCAAGCACCAATAACTATTATTACCAATATTATTTCACTATTAATATTTTCTTCATCATGATGTTGGCTCCAACGCAGATGGACAGGGCTGTCTGTCAAACTCTGCTCATATTTAGACATTTTATTGAGAGGTTTTGAGCTACAGCACGTTGTCATGGAAACAACAGATAAAAAGGCTATCAATTGGAAAGCTAAATGAGCCGGGAATAAAAAAAAAGGGAAAAGGAGAAGAGGGGGGAAAAATGAATGAATCAATCAATTAATTAATGAATTAGTGCTGTCAAACGATTAATCGCATCCAAAATAAAAGTTTGCTACAGCACGTTTCATGGAAACAACAGATAAAAAGGCTATCAATTGGAAAGCTAAATGAGCCGGGAAAAAAAAAAAAAGGGAAAAGGAGAAGAGGGGGGGAAAATGAATGAATCAATCAATTAATTAATGAATTAGTGCTGTCAAACGATTAATCGCATCCAAAATAAAAGTTTCCGTTTACATAATATGTGTGTGTAAAATGTGTATATTTATTACATATATATAAATACACACACATGCATGTATATATTTAAGAAAAATGTGTTGTTTATACATTTAAAATATTTATATATAATAACAATTATATGAATATAAATATATACATGGACATATTTTCAAAATATATACTGTATGTGTGTGTATTTATATATACATAATAACGATACACAGTATACACACATATATTATGCAAACAAAAACTTTTATTTTGGATGCGATTAATCGTGATTAATCGTTTGACAGCACTACAATGAATTAATATTTTCTACAATTTTAACAGGAGACAATCAAATATAAATCTTATTTAACTAGGACTTGTAACACTGAGGATTTTGGATATATAAGTCCTTCAAACCAACGGATGATTTCTCAGAGTAAAAGTGAAAACATTTCTCCTCAGGTCTGTCCACTGATCC
Source organism: Sinocyclocheilus grahami (assembly GCF_001515645.1). Classification (NCBI taxonomy): domain Eukaryota; kingdom Metazoa; phylum Chordata; class Actinopteri; order Cypriniformes; family Cyprinidae; genus Sinocyclocheilus; species Sinocyclocheilus grahami. Next base: position 1,019,250 of record NW_015505459.1, read on the forward strand.
ATCATTAGAGCAGAAATTTGACATAAGATCTCAGAGATATCTATTTAAACTCCAGAAGTCTTGGGAAGAAACATGATGGATCGCAGAAACAAGACGTGACAAAAAAATGAGACCACAAAACCACTGTGAAAACATTTTTGTGCTGTTAGCTTATAAACATCACTATTTCCTATACTAGGGTTAATTGAGGAGAGGTGTGCTAGTACTTCTCTAAATGAGATCAAACATACTATTTTCACCTAACAGTCAATAAACCAGCTAAAAAATAATCTTAAAGACTTATAGTGTTCACACCAAAAGCGAAGCGAAGATTTGCATCGCATTACTCACTCCAGATTACTTGCAGGATTTTTTTTGCATCACTCACGCAAATATAAGTATAAAAACAATAAAAAAAAACATTTTCTGATACAACCGGATGTGTCAGCTGCTATGTCAATATAACAGCTAAAAATATCTTACAGACTTACATACAGTGTTGCTATGTGGTTAGTCGGGTGTTGTGGTTGCCAGGGTGTTGTCATGTGGTTGCTAAGGTCATCTGAGTGGGTTTCAACACATTTCTATGCTGTTGCAAGGGTATTTATGGTTTCCAGGGTGTTGGTATGCAGTTGCGAAGTCAATAAAACAGCTGAAAAAAATCTTACAGACTTACACTGAAGGAGGGAACGAAGCCATATCTAGAGACCAGAATTATCAACCACATCCCTGTTGAAAAAACCAGCATATGCTGGTTAGGTATGTTTTCAGCTTAAACCAGCAAAGGACCAGCATCCCAGCGTCAAAACATAACCTAACCAGCATATGCTGGTTTTTTCAACAGGGATAGCAACACCCCAGCAACATTTTTTGAAAATATGGAGGAAGAGAGAAGTGAAATTAGATGAGACGCAGAGAGCTGAAATGAACAAGGTCTTGGTTGCTACCTGACAGGCGGAAGTTCGTGATGAACGGCCTCTGAGGACGACTAAAGCAACCGCTCTGGTGAAATTGTGCTCGACACCGACAAATACTAGGAGAAACGGGACACAAACTCATCTGTTAGTCTTCAGCTCACGCACACACATAAATTCACTTTGATATTGATTAGCAACACTGGCATATTATCAGAAGAGAATTTGAATAAGTGTACTCACAGTGTTCAGGAGAATAAAAGCGTTCATTATGCTAATAATATTCACACACTGGAACGTAAACAGATTCCAGAGGCCACGCGTCACTGTGGCCCTTATTTACATATTATGAATAATACCTGTTGCTCATCACCTGTCCTGTTGCAGAGGTTATTAAGAACATTGTTTGTAGTGTCTGAAGGAAATTATGACGCCTGACACTAGCTTTAATAATATACTAGATTTTTTTCCTGAAGAAAACGAGCAATTTTTGTAGGCCTATCCCATTTTTGGCACTTGCTAAAGTGCTACTAAACAGTAGGCTGAATGAAGCTGATGGTGAATTTAATTGGTAATATAGCAGTCCAAAAATAGCTTAAAGAGAATTATGATACAGAAAATATTTTTGTTATCTGGATACTCACAGGAAGCAATTTTCCTGGTTCAAAACAACGTTCCATGCAGTTATAAAATATGCATGGGTTTTGCTTGAGCTGAACTTGTATTAAACCCCCAAAAATACCTTAAACAACAAACGATAATCATTCACATGTAAGATATACATGTATCTGTTAATTATATTTCAGAGCCATTGTGGACAAACGTGAGGAGAGCGAGCAAAGATTTATAGCATCCTGAGCCTGATATGTAATGGACACCACTTCAATCAGCCAACGAGTGCACAAGAATCCCGTCCACTTGCTTGAGAAGCTGTTACACTAAATATAGGAAACAATTTGCAACAAGAGCACATATACAACAAACTGCAGCGTAGTGGGATCATGTGACAACATAACATAAGGTAGTACACGTCTGCAAGATGTCTGTTAAAGATCACTTCATCTGGAAAGCATCTGCTCTGTTCAGACATCTGATAGACATCTTTCAGATGTCAATTTTACATACATTCTAAATCATAAACATCTTAAAGACATCTTCTAAACCTCTATTTGACATCTGATAGGAAACGTCCTATAGACATATTGCAGATGAGCAAACACTCAAAAAAATACATCTTGCAGATGTAAATGCATACGTCAAATAGACATCTCCATGATGTACGTGTGCTATCAGGGGAAATGTTTGTCGATGTAGGCTATAGGCTGTTCCACGTTAAATACATACACACATGTATATATACATACATACATAACAAACATACATACTAGTAGGCTATGCTATAATGTGCAGTATGCAGTATGTTAGTTTTCCATTCCAAGCCAGGAAACAATGGATGGATACTTAAAGTACACACACACTCAAACTTAAAGTAGGCTACATAAGATGTGCCCAAAACAACAGTGATCATTAAGGAACCATTCTGAATGAATTACATGCATTGCATTGTGGAAAACGGTACTGAGTCACAGCAGGCTATGCTCATTTTTAGCAAATGCGCATTTTAGTAAATGTTGTAAGGCATGGTTGTCTATGCATGCATACAGAAAGTTTGCATGCTATCCCAATCGGCACTTGGCCGATCTTAAAATGTAGTTTGAAATACTGTCAGTTTTTGTTTAAATGATAAAATAAAGTTTAATGCCAAATGCTTCTATAAAAGTTGAAATTTTAACAAGATCAGTATGAAAAAATCATGGAAACAACTAGGGCTGGTTATTGACACAAATTTCATGATTTGATTCCGATATTTATATTAAAGAGTGCCAAAACGTTTGAATTTGTAATAAAACAGAATTTGAAAGATTTTGAGATTTTGTTTTATAGCCTATCAAAAGTAACAAAGTGCATGCTGCAAGGGATGTACGCTACAAATAACGTTAAGTGAAGTTTTGTTCACACATCAACTAAAAACATCATATTTTGGGGATTTAAGAATCAATATCGGTTTATCAAAATGAGAATCGATTAAAACCGAGAAATGAATATTTTAAACCCAGCTCTAAAAACATAAACAATGTCACAATATCAATGCTGAATCAATTTGCAAAATTGAAACAAAGTTCCTGGGTGATTTACTTGTGAATAAATGTTGACATGCCAGCTGGGATATGCAGTATACATACTAAATACTGCAGAAATAGTGTGAGTAGTCTGGCAGTAATCCATTGTGAACACAGCCACTGATTCACATTACTTGTTGAAAAACCAATATGCATTTTTTAAAGGTCATTTCTTAAATAATCACATCTGTTTCCCTGATTCCTGCAAACTGGTGTGTGTATATGTGTGTGAGTCAAGACTCGATATTCAACTCACATTTTTCTACACCCCTCCCCCATCTCTCTCTCTCTCCCTGTATGCGTGTAAATCTCTGATCATTGCAGGCCGGTCACAGGATGTGATCTGATTTACAATGGGTTCATTAACCTTGGGAAACGGTCTGGACTCTGCAGCACAAACACGCTGGGTTCAGATGGACTTCGCACTGAGCTCAACGGCGCTCGCCCTCTGCAGCGCAGCCGTAACCACGGGCAACCGGCATCTGAGCATTACTGGATGCAGCCCTGGCAGGGAATAATACATATCTTTAGTGGACACATGCATAGAGACTGAGCTAATCGCAGTGGAGAACATACACATATTCCAGGAGCAGATGGCAATGCCACGAGAGTGTGTTATTTTACTATGGTTAAGGGGTGCCGGTGCTCTGTGGTCTTCAGTGTGTTGTTCTACAACAAGTGTAAGAGCATTGTTAATGTAAACTAAAATTACAACTGTTAAAACAGTTTTTGTTAATTAAAATAAATCTCAAAGAAAATAAAATGCAAGTATTGGCATTATTGGCAACAGGGTTATTACACATAACAAAGACCATGTTTAACTTAAAGTATTATTAAAATAACTACAATTAAAACTGGAAACAAATTACAAATGTAAATTAAATAAATATATTACATTACAAAAAAAGTTTTTAAAAAAACTACAAAATTACTACGTCTTTAACTTTAACTAATATAATAACTAATTCAATATATTATTTAAACATAATTAATTAAAACTCATATTAGTTTAAGTACTAAAATGACTCAAATTAAAAATGAAACAGAAATATAAACTGAAAAATAAATAGAAAATGTGAAAAGCACAACAAAATTACTAAAATTTAGGATAATTCAAATCATTAATAATGATATAATATTATACAAATATTAGTAAAATAACATCAAGGTATACCCTCCATAGTAAATGCATTACTGCAAAAGTGTTTGTGTGTGTGTGTGTGTTTGGTCGACTGAAAGACAGAGCTAAACTAGTTTCTGTTGTCATTGAATGCCTATACGGTAAATTGATTTAAACAATTAGATATCAATTGTAGGCCTAAGCAAAATCATTAATGGATATGCAGAACACTGAGTCAAAAGTAGAGTCACGCCACCAAGTAGTTTTAATTCAGCTCCATTTCAAACTAGTTGTAATATTTCATTACTGTTATATCACAGCCCTTTACAGTAACTGCTACAGTACTTTAATCAAGTGCTGTCATCAGCCTCTGAAACACATTCAGAAAGTGCAACAGTGAAGAATCAATGCTTATTATTCAAATTAAGCCATTACAAAAAGTGCCATTTACAATGTCCACCTTCTTCAGGCTGGAGTTATCTGTTATTGCACAGCCAATCTTATTTACGCAAAAAACACAGTCACAAAGTTATTGCTTATAAATTTTTCCCTGGTGTCAGCCGAATGAAAAAGCATTTTTTGGTTGAAAATAAACAAGACGGCCAGGAAATGGAGTTTCCTCTTATTACTATGTACTCGTCCCTTCAGAATACAGATTATATGTCTGCAAAAAAGTCATATTTGACTTATGAAGCTTTGAAAAAGATCTACGATGCCCGTATTATGAGAGATACACTAAGCAATCTCATAAGAAAATAGATTCGTTTCCTATCTTTAGATTATTTATAACTATTATTTTTGTCAGTTTAAAATTCCTGATTTTTTTTTGCATCTGTTAGACTTATATGGATATGAATAAAAATGTTTGAATAGAAACAGATTGATGTCCCTGTATGCGAGTAACCTGATGAAGTATAAGCATTTCCTTCATATCTATTAGACTAATATCATTAAAAAACACAGTAATAAAGCTCTTCTGTAGTGCATAATGTTATACAAACCTTCATCTAGCTACTGACCACAGCAAATTTCAGAGGGCTTTCCTTCATTGACTACTTTTTTTTTGGCAGTCCATTCTCTTGATAAGTATGTCAGAGATATTATACCATTCTGGCTATTAGAGTTTGCCATGAGTGTATTAAAATCATTCATAAAAGGTTATGAATAAAGAGCAATCATTCATAAGAAGAATGTGGCTTTTGAATTACATAGAGAGTGAATCTCACAATATGTCCAGGTCATATTTCACCCCAAAATCAAATGAACAACAATAAGAAACTATTATTTTGCATAAAGAAAATGAAGCTTGGGAGCATTAAGATGTATGTATTTATTTATTTAGACATTAATTTTCTTGACAAAATCCACACATTTCTCCCTTAAATTCTCATTAATGTAATGCATCTGCATGCTTCGTTTGATTTTTTTAAATATATAGTTGTAAAAATATTATTATATATATACTGTATATAGTAACAAGTACAGTTCAGTAACAAAAATTTGATTTTTGCATGAAATAGGATAAGGGATTCATGGAGAAGATAATGTCTTAAAATGTATTTTATTTCATTATAAAGTATAATTTCTCATTTCTTTCATTTGACTGTGAGATTTAGACATGTTTTGTGAGATTCACCACGTAAATCATTGAAAGCAGCATTAGAAGTTGGGCTTGATAAACAGCCATATTCCTGGACAAGCCGTCCCGTGACCTGGTACAGACACAAGTGTGCGTGATTCGATTTCCTATGAAGAACAATCACTTCCATTGCAGACCTCTGGCTTCTCTATACTCAGTTTGTACTGGACTTTCTTCGAGAGGAACCTGCCAACAGGAAGACCAACAAAACATGAACAGAGTTTAAGAGAGAACGACAGAAGGTCTGCTGGAGGAATGAACTGATCTCAGTACGAACCTTGAGAAGGAGTTGTCGAAGACAAGAGTATATTCTCCAGAGTTCCTGACCTTCAGTTGACCCTGAATTGTTTCTTTATGAGAGTTACATCTTGTCAGAGGGATCAGAACCTGAAAGAAAAAAAAAACAGGTTTGAGGATCCATTCATTAAAGGGGTCATATGATACGATTTCAATTTTTCCTTTCTCTTTGGAGTGTTACAAGCTCTTGGTGCATAAAGAAGATCTGTAAAGTTGCAAAGACTAAAGTTTCAAATCCAAAGAGATATTCTTTATAAAAGTTCAGAGTCAGCCACGCCTACCTAAAATGGCTCGTTCTAACATGCCCCCACATATCTACCTCACTATGTGGAAATATTTGCAAAACGCCGCCCAAATGTTCACGCAAAGAAAGAATGCGTAACTTTTAGTCTCACTGTAGTTTTGTTGACGCTGCAGCCATGTCGTGAAGACGCTGTGTGCTTCGTTGTGAAAGCGAAATTACTTTGTTTGGTCTTCCAAAAGAGGACAATATCCGCTTCGTCATGCCTAGAGCTGATCCGTGCTGGTCGCTGAGGGAATACATCAACTTTCACCGTGGACGAAGCGGAATCCAGCCCGGGGTCGTCACATGTGGTTGCCGCTCATTCGTCGGATCCGCCGGGTGCGCCGTTCTCGACTCCGCAGCCTCAGCTCACTCTATCCCGGCCTCAGCGCACGCTAAGCCGGGGCTTCCCCTCCCGCTAGGACGCTGTGTTTTTCGTTGTGAAAGCTAAACTACTTTGTTTGTTCTTCCAAAAGAGGACACAACTACAAATTAGTGGTTAAGTGGTATTTACAACACTGTTCCAGAACAGTTTAACCCAAATATCCAGATGTGTGCAGCGCATTTTATGGAGGACTGTTTACTGATCCTGGGAGAGTAACGTTAGACTAAAATGCCGGCAGTTCTGACTCACGCAAGTACGTTTTCATTTAAAGGATTTGCCACTGATGATTCAAACGCGAGTTTTGGGCAGTGTAGAGTAGCACTTGTTGTTTGTCATTTCTCTGATCACAAATGCAGACAGAGATTTATGTTTATGCGGCGCGATGCAATGCAATGCAACGCGCAAAAAGACAGTATAAGTCATTATAATCAGTAATTATGTCCCCACTGGATGCAACAAATGCCTCGTTTGTAATGGGTTTTAATGTTTTTGACTCGTCGCTCTGGCCGGGACACGACATCAACAGTATGTGAGGGGCGTAACATTTCCGTCTCACGCTTGAGGTATTCGGCCAATCACAACGCATTGGATAGCTGGCCAATCACAGCACACCTCGCTTTTTCAGACTGATGAGCTTTGTAAAAATCGATGCGTTTCAAAAAGGCAGGGCACAGAGGAGAAACAATAATGTACAGTATGTGGAAAATAATTTTTTTTTTTGTTTAAACCGCATAAACACATTTCATTACACCAAATACACAAAATAATGTTCTTTTTAGCAACGTCATATGACCCCTTTAATACACTAAGGCTGTCCAGACATCATCACCATCTTCTTATCAACGCTTTGACAGATTATACAGCAAAAGGCTGCATTTATTTGATCAAAAATACAGCAAAATTGTGAAATATTATTACAATTCAAAGTGTTTTCTTTTGTGATATATTTCAAAATGTAATTTATTTCTGTTATCAAAGCTGAATTTTCAGCATCATTAGCATCAAATTCGATCCTTCAGAAATCATTCTAATATGCTGATCTGCTGCTCAAGAAACATTTCTGATTATTATCAGGGTTACAAACAGTTTCAGCATTCTTTTATAATATAGAAATTTAGAATGTTTGAAATAGATAGTTCAAAAGAACACAATTTATTTGAAAAGGAAATATTTTACAACAATATGAATGTCTTTACTTTTGATCAATTTAATGCATTATTGCATGCAAGTCAGTTCATCGGCAGTGTCGTTTGAAATATTTAATGTAGCTTGTTTGGATATGCCTAATATAATGTTTTAATATAATAATAAACATATATCTTTTGAAAATTCATATGAAAAACGTATATACTATATGATCAAATATAAGTATTGTATTACCACATCTAACGCTGAAATCACTAAATTCTGGGAAGGGATGATTATGTGCAGTAACTTAACTGTAAACTAAGTGAAATCAAAAAACAAAAAGAGAAATGTTGCTTCAGTTATTTCATGTGATGTGTTATATACAACATAAGATAAGTCATCAACTGGTATAAATATAAATAGATAAAATATCAACAAGCTAAATTTCTGATCAGAATACTACAAATATAGAGCCAACAGAATCAATTTTGTGTCCAAGCAAATATAAATTGGCTGGACAGCAGCAATATGACATAAGCTGGCACTTTCATTTCCAAGCATTTTAATAGCGGGGTTCAGTTGGCACATGGAGCAATAAACTGAGAAATGCTGATAAATGTATGGCAAAGGCTCGAAGCATGACAGTGCCGTATGTCACGTGTATGTTACCTTAGCCTGTTCTGGAGGCGTATCTAGGTTCTCTCTGTACACCACCATGAAGGCGATGCTCTTGGGTTCAGAAGAGAAGACCCAGCTGATCGTAAGACCCGGATGTGCAGCGGTTATGAGAATGACACTGTAACAGCTGGACCTGATGAAGAGTTCTCTGGACTTATCGCCAAACTGAACCACGTCCTCCACACTGAACGGCACAGACAGCCTGTGAAACAAAACACAATGCTGAATAAATAAATATTGCCATTCTAGATTTATTTTATTTTATTGCTACAATAATAATAATAATAAATAATAACAATTCCTCCTCTAATAATCAAAAAGGCCATCAGAATCCATCATGAGAGTTGTGAGTCAAACTAAAAGTCATGGGAATTAATAAATAGTGCAATACCAGATTTATTTTCATTTATTTTGCAACAACAACAATAATAATGATAATACTTATGATTGCAATAAATAATAAAGCACATGATAATAAATAAAAATAATAATAATAACAATAATTTTGCAAAAAGCATAAGCACATGAGGATCCATCAAGACAGTTGTGTCTTTCAATCATGGTCATGGGAATGATAAAATATTGCAATACTAGATTTTTTGCCACAACAACAACATTAATAATAATAATTATCATTATTGTTATTATTATTTACAATCATTTTGCAAAAATCATAAGGGCGCCAGGATCCATCTTGAGTGTTGTGTGTTGAGCGTTAATAGGAATGATAAAATATTGCAATACTAGATTTATTTTATTTAATAATAAATAAATAAATAATAATAATAATAAATTTATTTTATTCAATACTTGATTTTATTTAATAATAATTTTGCAAAAATCATAAGAACATCAGGATCCATCAAGAACGATTATGGTAAGGGGCGTTACATTTCCAACGAGTGCTTGTGGTGTTCGGCCAATCACAATGCACTGGGTCAGCTGGCCAATCAGAGTAGACTGCGCTTGTCGGAAGGAGGGACTTTGTAGAAATCTAAGCTTTTGAGAGAGGCGGGGCATAGAGGACCTACAATAATGTACAGTATTTGAAAAATAATGTGTTTTTTGAACATTAAAGCATGTCAACATATTCTGTTACACCAAATAATGATCTTTAAAAAAAGCATCATATGACCCCTTTAAGCAGCACAACTGTTTTCAACATTGATTATAATAAGAAATGTTTCTTGAGCACCAAATCACAAATTGGCATATTAGAATGATTTCTGAAGGATCTAGTAACACTAAAGATGGAAAATTCAGCTTTGCATCACAGAAAAAAAATTATACTGTAAATATTTTTAAAATAGAAAATGGTTATTTTACATTGTTATAATATTTCTCAATAATACAATATTATCTATATTTTTGACCAAATAAATGCAGCCTTAGTGAGCATAAGAGATATCTTTCAAAATAATTAAAAAAAATCTATAGTGTAGTGTTGTGTAGCTATATTAATTCTTTAATAGTATGACAATTATTATGCTTTTATGCCTACATACAACAACAATTAAAATAGAACACAAAAATATTGTAAATTATAAAATATTATATTACAAATATCTGCCAATATTATGTTACAAGGTTGTGATTCGTAATTAAAAACAAGCTACTAAATCAGACAGATGATTTACCAATCAGAGCAAGTCAGGGGTGGGACAGGTAAATTAAATGTTTACAATAGTAACTGTAACATTTATCACCACAAAATCAGATGACACCCTTATGATGGCCTTGAACATTTACCTTAAATTGTAAATTTAACACACACACACACACACACACACCAGCCCCAAAACATCACTGCTCTAGAGGAGATCTGCATGGAGGAATGGGCCAAAATACCAGCAACAGTGTGTGAAAACCTTGTGAAGACGTTTGACCTCTGTCATTGCCAACAAAGGGTATATAACAAAGTATTGAGATGAAATTTTGTTATTGACCAAATACTTATTTTCCACCATAATTTGCAAATAAATTCTTTAAAAATCCTACAATGTGATTTTCTGGATTTTTTTTTCTCATTTTGTCTCTCATAGTTGAGGTATACCTATGATGAAAATTACAGGCCTCTCTCATCTTTTTAAGTGGGAGAACTTGCACAATTGGTGGCTGACTAAATACTTTTTTGCCCCACTGTACATATATATATATATAAAACCCTCACAACCTTTGTCAAACACAGCTTGGACAAAATGACCTGTCACTGGCAATTTCAAGGGTAACAAAGGTCTAAATACTCAATTTTATTCCATTGCCTCTAGCTACTGAATGCAAGAAGAATGTCATTTGCCAAAAAAGCCATTTCCCCTTAAAGTTTCACCCCTGACCTGCAGCTATGTTTGCGCAGCATCCAGGTGAAGTGGTTGCGGCAGCTCAGACAGTATGTGACGTCTCTGTCTGTCTGTTCCTCAGCCCTCTGTTTCTGTTCAAACTCCAGTGCATCAGACTTCTGCCATAAAGCATCTTTGTCCCTACAGGGGGAGCCAGAGTTCTATGAAGAACAGCTTGTAACAATTTAGCAGATACAGGAATTTTCAAATGCATTTCTTTGGGTTGTAGTGAACATATATTCTGATGTGTTAGAAAAGTAGAAAAACCATGGTAGGTAACTACTGTATATAAGTCACCTTATGAGCTCAATGAGCCTCTCTTCCAGATTCTTTTTGGTACGATAAAGGTCATCTATCTCAGCAGACATCTTCAGTTCAATGGCTTGCTTCTCCATCACACTTCTGCTTAAGTTTACACCCAGTTCATTACAGGACTGCTGAGTAAGAGCCAGTTCCTCCTCAGCTCTGACAAAAAAACAAGAATCAGGCCAGCAGACATTCAAAACAACTAGCAGAAAGTGAAAACCCTCCTACATGTTAGTTTAATTTTTTTGTTTACATTTTTAATGTATGGACTAGCTCAAAAGCAGTAGAGAAATCTCTCACCTTGTTAAGTCCACTCTAAGGCCTTTTATCTGTTCCTCTTTCTGATTAATTATAGTTTCAGAATCACCGAAGAGGGCATTTTTCTTTTCGATCAACTGACTGTAATCACTGTTGGCAGACTTTTAAACAAAAACACAAGGATGCAAAAATTTGATGATTTTCCTGCATTTAAAAGTGCATTTCAAAGACTACTGATCTAAATAATTAGGGTTGGGGATCTTTAGCCAACTCAACATTTACTTTAGAGTCTAACATGCTTAATACTTGATACAAAAATGTCAATATCATAATGATTTGAGATGCTAAAAAAGCAGAGCAACATGTCCGAATGTCTCAAAGACATCCATCTAGAGCATATTTGCATACAAAAACTATAAAAAAGCAGCGCAGTGGAACGAAAAAGCATGTTCCACATGAATGGCCCCTAAAACTAGGTTGTTTAACAGTTGCCAAAATTATAGCAAACTATTCAGTGCATTAATATAGGATAGATTTGATTCATTCACAGGTTTGTGTTTATCATTCATCTTAGGTAATGAAATGGCAAGTAATGTGAATTAGCCTCAACAGCCATCTATGGTAATAAGATCAAGTACCTCAAGCTCCAAAACTTTGGACTCAAGACATGAGACTTTCTCGACTTCATTCTCCAGCCTCTTCCTCAGTGCATCCAGTTCCTCATTTAGACCCTTAAGAGAGACATCCATAAACACCCTGAACAAAACAGAACAAAACAAACACCTATGAGAATTTTTACTTCAATTACCTGCACTTCATTCTGATGGTGCGCAGCTTCATCGCTCAACTGGGACCTCAGTGTGTCCACTTCCCTTTGTCGTATCTTTTGGACGCTTTTGGCTTCTTCTTCCACCTGTTCAAGTCTTTCCTGCAACTTCTGCATGACTTCTGGGAGTCCTTCAGTCTGCTTTAGCTGCTCTTGGAGTCTTGCATTATCTTTTCTCAAGGCCTCCATTGAATCACTTAGAGTTTCCACCTCTTCCTGCGCCTCCATCTGTAGCTCCTGCAGTTTGGTAGAAAGCTCTTCCCATCGCAACTGAGACTCCTCGTTCTGTCCTGTCAGCATGCAAACGTGAACCCCAAGCTCTGCTGTCTCAGTGTTGGCCCTGTGTAAGTCCTCACGAGCCTCTCCGTTCTCAAGCGCAAACGTGCTGTTCTGCGTTTTCAATATGTGAAGCTCTTCCCTCACGGCAGTCAGGTTCGTTTGGATTTCTGCCCGCACATGGGCCTCCATATCTCTCTCCTTTACCAGAGAGTCTTCTCTTTCTCGGCAACGCAGCAGTTCCTCCACATGCCTACGGTTTAGCTCTTCCACCTGGGACTTTAGTTGCTCCACCTGAGCCCGGAGATCTTCTCTGGAGGCTTCCGTCACTTCCTGCAGAGCCTGGATCTTTATTTTCTCCTCTGAGCTCACCAATAGCAGCGCCCGGAGCTCCATGACCTCTTCCTGGAGTCTGGAAACCTCCTTCATGTTGAGTTCAAGTTGGGCCTCAGCCAGAGCCAACCTAGAAGTGGATTCTCCATTATCAGTTCTTGAGGATTCATTAGCCTCCCGAAGGAGACTAGAAGTCGTCGTCATGTTCCCCTGGGGGACTGTAGCTCTCTCATTTAGTTCTTCCTGGCTTAATATACTATTCTCTCCAAGTTGTTCGATTTTGGTTTCCTCGCTGTTCACCTGGCAGTTCTGTATGCACTCCTCAAGATTTTGGTTCTCCACTGTCAATCCAGCTGACTCTAATCTGGTTCTCAGTTGCTTCTCAGAGGCCTGTGTGGAAATCAGTTCTCTCTCTAGATTGTTGTTGGCTTGCACCAGCTCCTTGCTGCTCTCTTCATTTCTCTTCACCGTTTGGATCAGCTTGGCATTGATCTCCATTAAACTTGTGCACTGGTTCTTGTACTCTTCCAGTTTCTTGGCTTGCATTTGGAAGCTCTGACTCTCCGAAGTCAACCGCTGGTTTAGATTCTCCAGTTGCCGGATCTTTTGGGCAACGGAGGACAACTCAGTCATCTTTGCATTTAGTTGTTCTTCAAGCACACTTTTATGTTGTAGCTCCTCTTCTATCCTTTTCTTGTGCTCCTCCAGTTGACCGTCCTTGGTCTCCAGTGCTCTCTGCATGTCCTGCAGCTGAGTCCGTAGGTTCCCCGTTTCCCGCTCCTTCAGAGAATGTGCTCCTTGAAAGCGGTTGATGGTCATCTGCAGCTCATCAGTCTGCTGCATTGCGGTTGTTCGTTCTTTGTCGGCAGACACTCTACAAGTGTCCAGTTTGTTTTCCATCTCCTTTAATTTCTCTTCCTGAAGCTTCAGCTCCTGGGCAAGTTGCTCAGCTAGTCTCGCCCGATTTTCACTTTCTCGTTTACACTCAATCCTCTCTTCCTCTGCCACCTTTAGCTTGGTCAGGAGCTCTTGGATCTTCCAGGCCGAGTCGCAGTAGTTGGTGGCCTGCTGTCCTTTTTCGCTCAGAGCTCCGTCGAGTTTTGCTAGCAACTCCATGTTTCTGTTCTCCGCAATGCTCAGTTTGGCTTCTAGGTTGCGTTCTGATGTCCGTAGAACCTCCAGTCCCTGTGTGGTGGTATGGAGGTGATCTGCGCACTCTCTAACAGCTTTCACCACCTCCTGATCTTCTTCTTTCTCTTGATTAGGACCTTTAGCCAAGAGTTGCTCCTGTAGGTCTTTGACCACGGCCTTCAGATCAGCTGCTTCACTGGTGAGTTGCCTGATCTTCTCTTGGAGCTCTTGTTGTTTCAACTCTGACTGGTCGAGCTCAATGCGCAGATCCTCAGTAGCACTACAGGACAACTCACCTAATTCCCCGAGATCACCTAGAAGACTAGAGCCAAAATCTTGGCCTGGAAGAAACTCTTGAGCTTGCTGCATGAGGGAAAAGAGATTGAAATTAATCGACAACGACTATGTGATTGCATTGCATTAGGTAAACAAATCTAAACCAAAAAAAAGAAAGAAAACAAAATGCATTCACCCACATTGGTATATTTGTCAATATTGACATACCAAAATACTGGTATTGTGGTATTAAATCGAAAACTAGATTGGTGGTACAAACAGAGGAAAATAGGTTAAAAATCAATTAAAAATAAACAGAGTTCAGAATGGCATGTTTATGGAATGTGATTTACATAATAAAATCACTTTTTAAAAGTACAGTTTATACCATAGTAGCCCAGGTACTTTTTACAATAAGTGCCTATTCTTTTCTTTTCAACTGTTGTTATAGTTGTCTAAAAAAAAACTAAGAAAAATTCAAATGTTTTCCAGTAACTGAAATCCAATCAAATCAATTGTCAACAAACTTAAATGAGAATTAGAAATGTTGCTTTGGCAACTAAATTGAAATGAAACTGCAATAAAAATAATTTAAAACTAAATATAAATATAAATATATAAATATATATATATATATAATTTAAAACTAAATATAAATATAAATATATAAATATATATATATATATATATATATATATATTTATTATATTCAAAATATTAATATATAGTACTATTATAGTACATAAATAATAATGAAATAACACTCCTCTATAGTGGAGTTTTAGTTACTTATTATGGGTAACTCAAAACTGAAACATTACTTTTTAAAGCTAGAAAAAGAAACACGGAATGAATTTATGTATATTACATATTAGGTACAGAACCAGAGATAATGAGGATATGAACAGAAGAGATCATTTTCATGAGGTTTCTATAGTCTAAGGTGTTTCTAATGTGTTACCAAACCTGTGAGTAACTGCTAACCAGACTGTTGACACTAGAGCAGCGACTGGGTGGTTTCCACGCATGGGCAGGTGAGATAGCTGATCCCAGAGTCTTTCTGTATGCATGAAATGCACATAAAAACCATGTCATTTGTTTTACTAACATTAGTTCATTCACAACGCAGGCAATCTGCAAAATACAACTGCTTAAATGTCTTACAGTCTAAATGTGTTGCAATAGGGACTTTACTATTGTAACATGCATGGGTTGAATTCTCATGAATTACCTAGCAAAAGTGGGCCAGTCAGAGTCAAGGTCGTGACCTCGGGATGCTACATCAAACTGGACCTCATTGAGTTCATACAGGTGGTTGATGAGATCAATGTTCAGATGGGACTTCAGGAAGGGACTGCGTTCATAATACCACTCACTGTGAATGACAAACAAAAATCATTACCACTCATAAACAAGTCTGGAGTTCTCAGAATACTTGTTTCTCAGAGATGTTATACCCTGTGCATTTCTAAATTTAAATTTAGCTTTGCTTTTTTAACAAAAAAAAAACTATATGGACTTTGGATAACCGTGTTTTAAGTACTATAATAAAAATCGCTGACATTACATGTATGCATGCTACTTTAAGACAAGAAGTTTCTTGTTTCGGAGAAGTGAAAGCGGAGGGAGGAAGAGAAATTAATGTGTGGATGGAGTTAGCTCTGAATCAACACTTTCAGGTCTGTTAAATAAAGAGCAGATTTGCATTAATGCATAAACATGCTCTATTCAAATGACTATGTTGTGTCATGTGCAAAAACAAAATAAATACGAATTAATATTAAAATTAATTAATTGCACACTAATTTGCTGAAATCTAAACCTTCTAAAGTTGGCTAGCAGAGCATGCAACTCTTTTCATACATACGCTTTGTTTTCGTGTGACATTTTGACCACACTTTAAAGCCAAATGT
Organism: Sinocyclocheilus grahami; assembly: GCF_001515645.1. Lineage (NCBI taxonomy): Eukaryota > Metazoa > Chordata > Actinopteri > Cypriniformes > Cyprinidae > Sinocyclocheilus > Sinocyclocheilus grahami. Next base: position 1,035,508 of record NW_015505459.1, read on the forward strand.
GGTTGCACCAAAACGGTTGTTTACATGTCTGATTGTAAGTCTGAGGCATACGTGCATCACATCAGTGTTATTTTAGTATAATGGAGATAGTTTTTCATAGTTTTTATTCATATTTTTTATTTGTTTTTAGTTTAATTGTTTTCATTTTAGGCAACAGTTTAGTAACTTTGTTTTTGTCATTTTTATTATTATAATTGTTTGCATTTTAAATATTCATTCTTTAATACTTTAACACATTTAATTTTAATACTTCTTTAACACATTTTACTAGACATTTACTGAAAATACAAATGATTTTTGTACTTTAGCAAAGCTACTCATATGGAGCAATGCATCAGTCATCCTGTACAAGTTTCCACTAAGATGTTTTTGTTGAATATATTACCATGTGGTTTTGTAGTTCATAAGACATTGCTGAAGAGTGTCTGCCAGCCTTTGGTGCACCAGACAGTAGCGAATGAAAGCCCGTCCTTTCCCTAATGATGTCTTCAGCTAAATCACACAAAGTAAACAAAAAGGCCTTGTATTTAATAAGGATTATATGCATGTTTTGAAATGAGACCTGAGCATTAGATATGTTCTGGTTAACTTTGTATAAATTACACAAGTTTCTGTTCACAACACTACAGCTTCTCATTTTGTTGATGACAATCTGAAAAACACATAAGATTCTTATGATAATGGAATGAGATTACATGTTGCATAATGATAACAACACGTATGAACATCACAAAAGAGCTAGAAACAACTGACAATCAATTTTGAGTTTTCAAAGGAAACAGTATAACTTAGTTCAAAGGTCAGTGAGCAGATTATCTGCTTAAACATAAACATCACTACATTATAGTTCATGTTTCACGAGTTTGTGTGCCCATGTAATCTTAGCATTAGTGGTAAACAGATTTGGCTTGATGTCTGCAATGGAGGGCTCAGAGAGACTATTCTACTCGAGCTCTGCTAACCCCCCTATAGACAGAAAGATAAATAAATAAATAGGCATAAAAAGGAGGAGATCGGTATAAAAGTATAAAACCATCAAACTGTTGGCAGTCTGCTATCAAATTATTATTACAAATTATTTATTATCAAATAATGAATCAAGAAAAGATTCCGATTCTGTTCTGTTGGCACACTGATTATGAAGGTAAAGCCGAGTGCACTGCATCATGGGATACAGTATTCAGTGCAGTGTGATCTAGTTTTATGCTTTACATTTTGGCAAATGCAATAATATGACATTTCTGTATTCAATGTATACACTAAATTTGACTAATGTACCTAGTGTAGTACACAGTGCATGCTGAAAAATACTGTACGAGATGGTATGGTAACATGCCAATCTAAACACAAACAATGTTTGTCAGTGGGACAGCAGATGGAGGATTACAGTGGGTGACCAAAGAGCATAAGGACACCAGATGGAAACGTTACACTATACAGCTGACGCTGGATTTGTTCTGGATTCGAGACTCACAAAAAGCTGCGTTTCGCTAACACATCAATTTTGAAGACTTTTCGTATGCATTAGTGAAAGTTGTTCTTGAAATGAGAAAAAGAGATTGCTCTAATAATAATTAAATTATAATCTATGCCAATCTAAACACAAACAATGTTTGTCAGTGGGACAGCAGATGGAGGATTACAGTGGGTGACCAAAGAGCATAAGGACACCAGATGGAAACGTTACACTATACAGCTGACGCTGGATTTCTGGATTTGTTCTGGATTCGAGACTCACAAAAAGCTGCGGTTCGCTAACACATCAATTTTGAAGACTTTTCGTATGCATTAGTGAAAGTTGTTCTTGAAATGAGAAAAAGAGATTGCTCTAATAATAATTAAATTATAATCTGAGTAATACAAGTGAATGTCTTAAACTGATTATGTCAGGAACAGTACACAAAGAGAGTGATCACCTTTATTCTATATAGGAGAGTCTGAAAAATATCTGCATGTTGTGGGTGATTGCTAGGTGGTTTTTAGGGTGTTCCGGGTGCTTTCTTTCTGGCTAAGATCCAAAAAGGAGTCAAAACAGCTCTCCTCTATAATATTCTCTCAGGTCCCTCCTTCAATGTAAATCTATGTGAAAAATCAAGTATGGTCAATTAAAAAAGTAATAGCACACATCTATCTTCAACAAGCTTCAGAATTTGAAGTACTATGTCACAGTAGCACAAATGATGCAGGATAAGATGCACGGACAAATGTGATACTTAAAGGGATAGTTCACCCAAAAATGAAAATTCTGTCATCATTTACTCATACAGGTTTGGAACGACATGAGGGTGAGTAAATGATGACAGAATTTTCCTTTTTGGGTGAACTATCCCTTTAAAGGGTAATACTTAAGCTTAATAGTTTAATACTTAAGCTCAAAAAAAGTTTAATATTTTAACTTAGTGGTTTGTCTCCCACAGTATGAGAAATGGTAATAGTTATTCACGTCTTAGCACTAAACATCACCTGCCTTAATAAAGGAATACTGTAACATGCCTGTCTGTATAATGTACAGTTATGAGTCTCTACTGCTAGTCGAATGCCTATAACACATGACCAACCTGAGGCTGAGTGTCACTGCTTCCTGCTTCAAACCCTCCAGAGAGGTGCAGATAATAAACGGATGTAAAAAAAAATAAACGTCAGAAAACCAGCAACATGAAAGTGCAAAAGAGAAATGAGAAGGTAGGCTGGAGCCAAACACGCACTGGCTGAAGAGATGAGTTTTATAGCAGAGTTTTGGGCTCGTGCAGTGGATTACCTCGGGGGTTGATTTGACAAAGCGAATGCCGTCATTAGCTCCTTTAATCTTGGCCAAGCAGTCACAGAAATAGTCCCAGTAGTCTTTCCTGCTGCCCAGAAATGTGGTCCTCTCTTTCTGGTCAAACTGGACACAAGGGTCAAAAGGTTAATCTCAAAACAGTCACTCTAAACATGATGTCTGGTTAAATATGAATGCGGAGATCCCCAGTCATCCAGGTCACCATCATTTTTATGGTAAATAATGAGAAACTAGTTAAGTGGTAACAACTGAATTTCACAGGATATTCTACTTTTTGTAAAGACTTTTTTTTTTTAATCTAGTTCTACAAGAAACTTTTTTCACATACTTTTTTCACTGATTGTGGGACAAAAAATCTGCAGAATTTATATACTGTACATTGCAGTTGTATTATAACTGGTAATTGAAATAAATCTGGGAAATAATGTAAATATAAATATTACACGAAAACTTACAAATTAGAAACAAAAAAACTAGAAATGTGGCCTTGGCAACTAACTGAACTAAATCAAGTTGAAGTAGAAGAATTACTAAAACTGAAATAAAAATGAATCAAAGCCATGTAATAAAAATCACAAAAGCACATATCAAAATTACTAAAACTTAAAGGGGTCATATGATGGGATTTCAAGTTTTCCTTTCTCTTTGGAGTGTTACAAGCTGATTGTGCATAGATAAGATCCCTGAAGTTGCAAAGACTAAAGTCTCCAAACCAAAGAGATATTCTTTATCAAAGTTAAGACTCTGCCACGCCTCCCTAAAATGGCTCGTTCTAACAAGCCCCCACATATCTACCTCACTATGTGGAAATATTAGCGTAATGCCGCCCAAATGTGCACGCAAAGAAAGAAGGCGTGGTTTCAGTAACCGCAGTTAGTGTTGAAGCAGCCATTTCATTAGTTTAAGTATTTGCTATTGACTGTTCAAATGCGGAGTTTTGCGCATCGTGTGTGTGTGCGTGCGCGAGCGAGCAAGAGAGCGAGAGAGAGAGCGCGGAACTTTACAACTTTAGCGTTGAGCGTTTTATCACATTTCTGCCACAACCGTCAACCTATCGTCAGTATAAACAAATGTATATTTGATAAACATATGTAAATAATGATATATAGATGTAAATAAAGACATACTTAATACAGAAAGCTGATCTTCCTCATCGATTATTTACAGTAGATCCAACCCTGCTGCCATTAGAGGGGGCGGTACTAAGAGTGATTGACAGCAAGCTAATCCAATCAGAGGGGGAAACGAAATAGCAGATTCTTCGGAGCTCATCAAGTTTGGTTGCGAAACAAAAAGCCGCAGTAAATAAACAAGTAGTGTCATGTGATGATCAGTAATGAGTGCATCACACATTTCAGGTGTTAACATATATATGTTATGATTTAACATGTGCTGCTGTATAGCTAGAAAACGACCAAAACCAATAACCATCAACAATTAGTTTTAGCAATTGCTTCTGAAGAGTCATTTTATGAAGCAGGTTCTTTTTTAAAAAGGGATGATAGTAACATGGCTGATGCATAGAGTCTTACTTTTTATTTTTAATCATACATTTAACCTAATTCATATTAAATATAAATATAGATCAACTCAGTGTGATTTATTTTTTTTTAATTTTTTTTCTCACCTTTCTTGATTCAAGTTCTTTTCCGACTAAGGGCAAGGCCTCGGGATCTTGCGAATTAATTTATGGTAGGCTATAAAGGAACAGAAAATAGGACATGGACCTACTGTTTTTTGGTTGGTTTTGAGGATGGGGGATCTGAGAATCATTTTTTGGTGGGTTGTACTCTACTGATACTAATAGGAACAATAACCAGTCTAGAAAGTTTCATAGTTTTTTTTTTATTTAACACTCACTCAGTCTGCGATCAACCATTACAGTAACATTTTCTCTGGAGAATTTCATAAAGGTAAGTGATAACTCAGAAGTCAGAAAACAGATTATAAATTCCACTGAGATAAATATTTTTATAAGAAATGTATAATTATAGTATAAGAAATGTTATATTTCCATTAATGTTATGCTCTCAATATTTTTGATAATTATCAATGCAATCATTGATTATTTCTTTGGTTAATGTTTAATATTTAAGTTATTAAGATCAGATAGATAGATAGATAGATAGATTGATTGATAGATTTAATACAATGTGTTACTTGCTGTTTTTGTTTGTTTTACTGTTGTTTTTTGTAATCATATGTGAAATTTTCTGAGTGAAAATTCTCCAATTTGTTTTCAGTGTACATTTATGCATCAAGATGAAAGTCCAACCAATCACTGAATATCAGTATGAAATATCTTCCACTTTAGACTATTATGATTACAATTTCACCAATGGCAGCATTGATGGTGGCATCTGTATCAAGAAAAATGCCATCCAGTTTGCGACAGCCATCACTCCAGTCATTTTCATCATCATCGTTCTGTTCAGCTGTGTGGGAAACACTCTGGTCGTGTGGGTCCTTGTGAAGTATGAAAATCTGAAATCCCTTACTAACACATTTCTGTTAAATCTGGCTCTCTCTGATCTGATTTTCACCTTTGGCCTGCCCTTCTGGGCCTACTACTACATATATGGCTGGACTCTTGGAGATCCTGCTTGCAAAGCTGTTAACTTTGTGTTCTACACGGGATATTACAGCAGCATCATCTTCCTGACGGTTTTGACCATCCACCGTTACATGGCCGTGGTTCATCCCATGTCAGTGGTCATGTCTAGGAAGAGCCTGCACTGCTATGTGACATCACTTGTCATCTGGATCATCAGTCTTTGTGCTGCTATCCCACAAGCCAGGTTCAACTCAGTTGTGTACAACCCAACTGATGTATTCATGGATGCTCAAAACAACGGCGCCAATGCAGTTCTGCTCTGTGATTTTGCTGGTGAAATTAATTGGAAACTGGCAAGTACATACTTGCAAAATTCCTTTTTCATTATCGCTTTTGTGATCATTGCTTTTTGCTACACTGTGATCTTGGGACGGCTGCTTCGACCAACATCTCACACTCGTAGAAAGACGGTGCAGCTCATCCTCTTCATTGTGGTGTTTTTCTTTTTGGGATGGGGGCCGTACAACGTGGCCATATTTCTGGACTCTCTGATTTCGTGGAAAGTCTCTCCTTTTAATGATTGTAAGCTGAGCGAATCTATAGACTATTTGATGTATGTCTCTCGGATGGTTGCTTTCTCACACTGCTGCCTGAATCCTGTGTTTTATGTTTTTATGGGGATAAAATTCAGAAACCACTTGAAGAAAATGTTATGGACTTACTGTAAGAACAACACAGAAACCCAGAATCGACACAGCAGGCTTATTTACTCCAATGGTGAAGAAATATCTATGTATTAGCTTTCCATGCCTAAACTCTCAATGGTCATCAAAAAAAATAAAAAATGAATGCAATGTTAAAGTGTCTGTACGATAAACTGATCACTGAAATTGCATGTAAAAAAACTCTAAAAATCTGTGATGCAATCTTACAAGAAGTTGTTATATACATTTACTGTTAAATTGATTTGCATTGTATATTTGCTTTCTTTTACACATTCATAATTGATGCAACAAATGATGAGCAAATACATTGGTGTGTACTGTATATACAGTACAGTAGTGAACATGTTAGCTATTTCCTGCATTTGTTCACTTTGAACAACAGAATGACTTGTTATTCATGATTTTAGATTAACAGCTTGTATGTCTCTTGTAAGGTGGCTTTCTCACACTGCTCCCTGAATCCTGTGTTTTATGTTTTTATGGGGATAAAATTCAGAAACCACTTGAAGAAAATTTTACGGACTTTCTGTAAGAACAACACAGAGCCTCAGAATCGACACAGCAGGCTTATTTACTCCAATGGTGAAGAAATATCTATGTATTATGTATTAAAAAACATGTTGGAACATTGCATATACTGATTTTCATCAACAACAAAAAAAATGAGTGCAATGTTAAAGTGTCTGTACAATAAACTGATCACTGAAATTGCGTGTAAAAAGCTCTGCAAGCTCTGTAAAAAGCAATGCAATCTTACAAGAGGTTGTTATATACATTTACTGTTAAATTGATTTGCATTGTATATTTGCTTTCTTTTACACATTCATAATTGATGCTACAAATGATGAACAAATAAATTGTTGTGTACTGTATATACAGTACAGCAGTGAACATGTTAGCTATTTACTGCATTTGTTAACTTTGAACAATATAAGGACTTGTTATTCATGATTTTAGATTAACAGCTTTAATAACAAATAAAGACAGAGAGAGATTTAAAAAAGAAATCACATAATGTATGCAGTTTCTCCTCTGATTAAGTTCAAAATTAAGATACATTTGTAAATAAAACAAATATTATTGGAGAATGTTTAACTACACACACACACACACACACAGTCTGGTTAGCTATCCTTGTAGGGACTCTCCATAAGCGTAATGGTTTTTATATTGTGCAAACCATATTTTCTATCGCCCTACACCAACCCTACACCTAAACCTA
>NW_015505459.1:1042797-1049363 GCF_001515645.1 Sinocyclocheilus grahami
TTGGTTAATGTTTAATATTTAAGTTATTAAGATCAGATAGATAGATAGATAGATAGATTGATTGATAGATTTAATACAATGTGTTACTTGCTGTTTTTGTTTGTTTTACTGTTGTTTTTTGTAATCATATGTGAAATTTTCTGAGTGAAAATTCTCCAATTTGTTTTCAGTGTACATTTATGCATCAAGATGAAAGTCCAACCAATCACTGAATATCAGTATGAAATATCTTCCACTTTAGACTATTATGATTACAATTTCACCAATGGCAGCATTGATGGTGGCATCTGTATCAAGAAAAATGCCATCCAGTTTGCGACAGCCATCACTCCAGTCATTTTCATCATCATCGTTCTGTTCAGCTGTGTGGGAAACACTCTGGTCGTGTGGGTCCTTGTGAAGTATGAAAATCTGAAATCCTTACTAACACATTTCTGTTAAATCTGGCTCTCTCTGATCTGATTTTCACCTTTGGCCTGCCCTTCTGGGCCTACTACTACATATATGGCTGGACTCTTGGAGATCCTGCTTGCAAAGCTGTTAACTTTGTGTTCTACACGGGATATTACAGCAGCATCATCTTCCTGACGGTTTTGACCATCCACCGTTACATGGCCGTGGTTCATCCCATGTCAGTGGTCATGTCTAGGAAGAGCCTGCACTGCTATGTGACATCACTTGTCATCTGGATCATCAGTCTTTGTGCTGCTATCCCACAAGCCAGGTTCAACTCAGTTGTGTACAACCCAACTGATGTATTCATGGATGCTCAAAACAACGGTGCCAATGCAGTTCTGCTCTGTGATTTTGCTGGTGAAATTAATTGGAAACTGGCAAGTACATACTTGCAAAATTCCTTTTTCATTATCGCTTTTGTGATCATTGCTTTTTGCTACACTGTGATCTTGGGACGGCTGCTTCGACCAACATCTCACACTCGTAGAAAGACGGTGCAGCTCATCCTCTTCATTGTGGTGTTTTTCTTTTTGGGATGGGGGCCGTACAACGTGGCCATATTTCTGGACTCTCTGATTTCGTGGAAAGTCTCTCCTTTTAATGATTGTAAGCTGAGCGAATCTATAGACTATTTGATGTATGTCTCTCGGATGGTGGCTTTCTCACACTGCTGCCTGAATCCTGTGTTTTATGTTTTTATGGGGATAAAATTCAGAAACCACTTGAAGAAAATGTTATGGACTTACTGTAAGAACAACACAGAAACCCAGAATCGACACAGCAGGCTTATTTACTCCAATGGTGAAGAAATATCTATGTATTAGGTCTCTACACTTAAAAAAAAAAACCTAGGTTGGACCATTGCATGTACAGATTTTCATCAAAAAAAATAAAAAATGAATGCAATGTTAAAGTGTCTGTACGATAAACTGATCACTGAAATTGCATGTAAAAAAACTCTAAAAATCTGTGATGCAATCTTACAAGAAGTTGTTATATACATTTACTGTTAAATTGATTTGCATTGTATATTTGCTTTCTTTTACACATTCATAATTGATGCAACAAATGATGAGCAAATACATTGGTGTGTACTGTATATACAGTACAGTAGTGAACATGTTAGCTATTTCCTGCATTTGTTCACTTTGAACAACAGAATGACTTGTTATTCATGATTTTAGATTAACAGCTTGTATGTCTCTTGTAAGGTGGCTTTCTCACACTGCTCCCTGAATCCTGTGTTTTATGTTTTTCTGGGGATAAAATTCAGAAGAAAATTAAATGGACTTACTGTAAGAACAACACAGAACCCCAGAATCGACACAGCAGGCTTATTTACTCCAATGGTGAAGAAATATCTATGTATTATGTATTAAAAAACATGTTGGAACATTGCATATACTGATTTTCATCAACAACAAAAAAAATGAGTGCAATGTTAAAGTGTCTGTACAATAAACTGATCACTGAAATTGCGTGTAAAAAGCTCTGCAAGCTCTGTAAAAAGCAATGCAATCTTACAAGAGGTTGTTATATACATTTACTGTTAAATTGATTTGCATTGTATATTTGCTTTCTTTTACACATTCATAATTGATGCTACAAATGATGAACAAATAAATTGTTGTGTACTGTATATACAGTACAGCAGTGAACATGTTAGCTATTTACTGCATTTGTTAACTTTGAACAATATAAGGACTTGTTATTCATGATTTTAGATTAACAGCTTTAATAACAAATAAAGACAGAGAGAGATTTAAAAAAGAAATCACATAATGTATGCAGTTTCTCCTCTGATTAAGTTCAAAATTAAGATACATTTGTAAATAAAACAAATATTATTGGAGAATGTTTAACTACACACACACACACACACACAGTCTGGTTAGCTATCCTTGTAGGGACTCTCCATAAGCATAATGGTTTTTATATTGTGCAAACCATATTTTCTATCGCCCTACACCAACCCTACACCTAAACCTATCCCTTACAGGAAACTTTCTGCATTTTTACTTTCTCAAAAAAACTCATTTATAAACGTTTGTACCCATGGGGAACTCAATTTAGGTCCCCACTGTGACACGAGACCCCATGAGTCTGTGTGTATTCAGGTTTAAGTCCCCACCAGGTTTCCCCCCCCCTTCCTGTTTTTTTTTTTTTGCATATTTGTCACACTTAAAAGATTCAGATCACCAAACTAATTTTTATATTACACACAGATAATGCAAGTAAATACAAAATGCAGTATTTAAATGATTATTTCATTTATTAAGGGAAAAAAGCTGTCCAAATCTACCTGGCCCTACGTGAAAATGAATTGCCCCCTCCTGTTAAATCATGATAGAACTGTGATTAACCACATTATTTTAGAAAGCTGAGTTAAATTTCACTAGCCACACTCAGGCCTGATCACGGCCATACCTGTTGAATCAAGAAATCACTTAAATAGAACTTGTCTGACAAAGTGAAGCATGCTTAAAGAGCAACACATCATGCTGCGAGCTAAAGAAATTCAAGAACAGATGAAAAACAAAATAGTTGGCATGTATCAGTCTGGAAAGAGTTATAAAGCCATTTCTAAGGCTTTGGGACTCCAGCGAACCATGGCCAGAGCCATTATCCACAAATGGAGAAAACTTGGAACAGTGGTGAACCTTCCCAGGAGCAGCCGGCCTACCAAAATTACTCCAAGAGCGCAACGACGATTCATCCAGGAGGTCATAAAAGAACCCAGAACAGCATCTAAAGAACTAAAAGCCACTGCTGATCAAAATGAACACAAAGGCTCGTCTCACATTTGCCAAAAAATATCTTGATTATCCCCAAGACTTTTTGGCAAATATTCTGTGGACTGATGAGACAAAAGTTGAACTTTTTGGAAGGTGTGTGTCCCATTACATCTGGTGTAAAACCAACACAGCATTTCATAAAAAGAACATCATAGCAACAGTCAAACATGGTGGTGGTAGTGTGATGGTCTGGGGCTGCTTTGCAGCTTCAGGACCTGGACAACTTGCCATAATTGATGGAACCATGAATTCTGCACTCTATCAGAAAATCCTGAAGGAGAATGTCCGGCCGTCAGTTTGTGACTTCAAGTGCACTTGGGTTATGCAGCACGAAAATGATCCTAAACACACCAGCAAGTCAACCTCTGAATGGCTCAAGAAAAACTAAATTTAAGGTTTTGGAGTGGCCAAATCAAGGTCCAGACTTAAATCCGATTGAGATGATGTGGCATGACCTTAAACAGTCCATTCATGCTCGAAAACCCTCCAATGTGGCTCAATTAAAACAATTCTGCAAAGAAGAGTAGGCCAAAATTCCTCCACAGCGACATGAAAGACTCATTGCCAGTTATCGCAAACGCTTGATTGCAGTTCCCCTTCAGGAACTCGAGCTGCCTCAAGATTCGCTTTGGGAACGCCCCTGCGTGACCTCGTTCTGAAGCGCGTGTCAAATCAGCCCAATGGAGCAGCGAGACGTTACGAGCGGGATGACCAGAAAGTTTAAAAGCGCATCCGGCTGAGCACAAACCAGCTTCTGCTCTTTAGTAGCGCTCTGTGTATGTGTCTGTCTATTTACTGTTGTCTGTCAGCACAATCATATCATGAAAAAATCTATGAAATCTATGGCGAGCAAACGGCATTACAAACGCTTTGTTCCTCCCTGCCCATGATATCTGACGGCGGGGGATACACACGATTTGTGTGTCGTTTGTTTGGGAGCGGAGCATGCACGGTCAGCTCTCAAGGGAGCTGATTGTCATGACTGCGAGCTGCTCTCACTGCGCACGCCCCGCGCGTTTCTTCTCCCCGGAGAGAGAGCCAGACAGTTCATCTATCTTCCTCCGAGGAGGTAGAGGTGATGAGTGTCGAGACAGAGAAGAGTCCCTCGCGTATGAGGAGCTCGTGGAGGTTGTGACTCGTGCTGTAGCCAAGTTAAATATCGATTGGCCAGCCGAGAAACAGGATGCTCGTCCTAAAAGCAAATTAGACGAGCGTTTCCTGAGGGCTAGATCACAGCCTTCACGACGGGGCCTTCCGTTTTTTCCCGATCTCCATGCCGAGGTGTCAAGATCGTGGGAAAAACCGTATTCTTCCCGTATCTACAGCCCCACAGTCTCTAATTATTCCAATATCGTGGGGCTGAATGAGAAGGGATATGGGGCGATGCCAATGGTGGAGCAGATGCTCGCGAGCTATCTCTCCCCATCCTCAGCATCGTCCCTGAAGGCCCCCGCAGCTTCCCACCAGACCTGTTAAGCTGACATCTAGTCTGGTTGGGAAAGCTTATATGGCGGCAGGTCAGGCTGGCGCATGTTTGCACACCATGGCGGTGTTACAAGCATACCAGGCTGACCTGCTCAAGGACCTGGATGACAGGGTGGAGGAGGAATCCGACGTGGTAGCTGAACTGCGTTGGGCCACAGATGTGTCCCTCCAAGCCACCAAAGAAACGGCCAGAGCCATCTGCCATTCAATGGCAGCAATGGTGGCCACAGAGCTGCATCTGTGGTTTAATCTGTCCGATATGTAAGATAAGGACAGATTCTTCCTGCTAGACGCCCCGCTCTTGCCCTCTGGTCTTTTCGGCGACACAGTTAACACTGTCGTCGAGAGGTTTCAGGAGGCGAGGAAGCAAACGGCGGCAATTTCAATGTTTCCTCCCTCGTTGCTGAGCGAGAGCAGCCCCAGTCGTCAAGCTTCTCATAAAACAGAGTGTTGCAACCCGCACCCCTCCCCAAAAAGAATGGGGGTTGGGGCGACACTCTCAGTCGGGGTCTTCTAGACCGAAGACGGATCTGCGGACCATTTTTTTGTCGAAAAGGACCTCGACTAAGCGGTCCTGACGCCAACATCGTCATGCCCCTGAGGGCAGCCCCACCTGGGGAGGAAAGCATAACACCTCAGTATACGGTGCCCGATCCTCCTCAGTGCCCTCACGGAGATTCACTGATACCCCTGCCACCCTCGGAGCTTCAGGGCTCAGTGAGCTCCAACGAGCGAAATTCCCAGCTGGCACGGGAGAGCTCGCCCCCTCAAGTGAGGGTGCTACAGCAGTCAGGTCGGTCGTTCCCTGCCGGTCATCCGCTTCAGGGCACCGAACTGGCTCCTCCAATAACACCAGAGGCCAGCCTCGAGAGGCTGGTTCCCTTAGTAGATTTTCTGGCAGCGTGGAAACTTATACCAAATATCTCAAAATGGGTCCTGCAGATTGTAGAGAGAGGTTACAGAATCCAGTTCGGTTCTTGTCCGCCTCGTTTCAACGGGGTCATCCCCACCCTACTGGGCCCCGAGCAAGCTCTGGTAATGGAACAAGAAGTAGATACTTTCTTGAGAAAGGGGGCCATAGAACGTGTTCCGCCTCTCGAGAGAGCGTCCAGGTTCTACAGCCGTTACTTCATCGTTCCGAAGAAGGATGGGGGGGTTGTGTCCGATCTTAGATCTCCGTCTTCTGAACCGCGCTATCAAACGGCTTTGGTTCAAGATACTCACTATCAAGCAGATAGTATCTCAAATCTGGTCCGAGGACTGGTTTGTTACAATAGATCTCAAAGACGCTTATTTCCATGTTTCCATCCTCCCTCAACACTGGAAGTTCCTGAGGTTTGCTTTCGGGGGCGAAGCATACCAATATTGAGTTCTTCCCTTCGGCCTGTCACTCTCACCCCGCACTTTCACGAAGTGTGTGGATGCTGCTTTGGTTCCTCTGCGACTCCAGGACAGCCGCATACTCAGTTGCATCGACGATTGGTTAATACTAGCTCAATCGGAGCAGATGGTGGCTCGGCATCGATATGTCGTCCTCGCCCATATGAGAGAGCTGGGGTTAAGACTAAACGCCAAGAAGAGTGTTCTTTCTCCACTACAGAGAACCACTTATTTAGGTGTGGGACTCAACCTCAATGCAGGAACGTTTGTCTCCTACTCAAATCGAGTCAATCCTCACGACAGTCAGGAGAGTAAGAGAAAGGCCAGTCACTCACTGTCAAACAGTTTCAAAGGCTGTTGGGCCTGATGGCAGCAGTGTCCAACGTGATACCTTTTGGCCTGCTGTACATGAGACCCTTGCAGTGGTGGCTCAGAACCAAGGGATTTTCC
>NW_015505459.1:1049690-1050202 GCF_001515645.1 Sinocyclocheilus grahami
AGCAGTTTACATCCCTGGGTATCTAAATCAGGGGGCAGATATCCTGTCGAGACAGGGGCTGAGGCCCGAGGTGGTGGAGCTCATTTGGAGGGAATTTGGCCTGGCGGAAGTGGAACTATTTGCGTCGCAGGAAATGACACACTGTTCGCTCTGGTTCTCCCTCACGCATCCAGCTCCATTGGGGCTGGATGCCATGGTGCAGATGTGGCCGAGGCTTCGTCTGTACGCTTTTCCCCCGATCGCTCTGCTCCCAGGAGTTCTGGAGAGAGTACGCCGGGATGGGGTCCATCTGTTGCTAGTAGCCCTGTTCTGGCCGGCCCGAGTATGGTTCTCGGACCTGGTGTCCCTCCTCGACGGCTCTCTGCTGTTGATTCCGTTCAGGAGGGACCTCCTCTCTCAGGCAGGGGGCGCCATTCTTCACCCCCGCCCGGAGTTATGGAAGCTGTGGGCATGGCCCCTGAGGGGGCACAGCTCCCAGCATCTGGTCTCTCAACTGAGGTTGTTGAGACTAT
>NW_015505459.1:1050278-1065446 GCF_001515645.1 Sinocyclocheilus grahami
GTATACGTGGCGGCCTTAGCTGCTTACCATGCGCTTCTGGGTGGTCAATCATTGGGAAGACACCCACTTGTCACTCGTTTCCTCCGTGGCACCCTGAGACCCTGAGGCGTACAGCGCACTAAGGTGCCCTCATGAGACCTGGCTGTGGTTCTTGAGGGCTTATGCAATGCCCCCTTTGCCCCTTTGAAAGAAGTTTCGGTCAAGATGCTCACGCTCAAGACTATCTTTCTCCTCGCTATTTCCTCACTGAACAAGAAGTAGATACTCTCTTGAGGAAGGGGGCCATAGAACGTGTTCCTCCTCTCTCTCTCGAGAGCGTCCGGGTTCTACAGCCGTTACTTCATCGTTCCGAAGAAGGATGGAGGGGTTGCGTCGGATCTTAGATCTCCGTCTTCTGAACCGCGCTATCAAACGGCTTCGGTTCAAGATGCTCACTATCAGCAGATAGTATCTCAGATCCAGTCCGAGGACTGGTTTGTTACGATAGATCTCAGAGACGCTTATTTCCATGTTTCCATCCTCCCTCAACACTGGAAGTTCCTGAGGTTTGCTTTTGGGGGCGAAGCATACCAATATAGAGTTCTTCCCTTCGGCCTGTTACTCTCACCCCACACTTTCACAAAGTGTGTGGATGCTGCTCTGGCTCCACTGCGACTCCAGGGCATCCGCATACTCAATTATATCGATGATTGGTTAACACTAGCTCAATCGGAGCAGATGGCGGCTCGGCATCGAGATGTCGTCCTCGCCCATACGAGAGAGCTGGGGTTAAGACTAAATGCCAAGAAGAGTGTTCTTTCTCCACTACAGAGAACCACTTATTTAGGCGTGGTGTGGGACTCAACCTCGATGCAGGCACGTCTGTCTCCTGCTCGAATCGAGTCAATCCTCACGACAGTCACGAGGGTAATAGAAGGCCAGTCACTCACTGTCAAACAGTTTCTGAGGCTGTTGGGCCTGATGGCAGCGGCGTCCAACGTGATACCTTTTGGCCTGCTGTACATGAGACCCTTGCAGTGGTGGCTCAGAACCAAAGGATTTTCCCCGAGGGGGAATCTGCTTTGCATGATCAAGGTCACGCGGCGATGCTTACGTGCCTTAGACATGTGGAAGAAACGTTGGTTCCTGGTTCAAGGCCCGACGTTAGGGGCTCCTTGTCGTCGCGTAAGGCTAACGACGGATGCCTCTCTCACGGGCTGGGGAGCGGTCATGAGTGGCCGCTCTGCCTAGGATCTGTGGGAAGGCCATCATCTCTTTGGCACATCAACTGCCGGGGAATGCTGGCCGTGTTTCGAGCTCTGACACACTTCCTTCCAGACCTAAGGGGGCATCATGCGTTTGTCCGCACAGACAACACATCTGTGGTCTCCTACATCCCCGCCCGGAGTTATGGAAGCTGTGGGCATGGCCCCTGAGGGGGCACAGCTCCCAGCATCTGGTCTCTCAACTGAGGTTGTTGAGACTATACTCCAGTCCAGAGCTCCCGCCACTAGGAAACAGTATGCCTTGAAGTGGAAACTTTTCGCTTCATGGTGCGGACAGCGACTGCAGGACCCAGTCAACTGCCCAATTGGTACAGTTCTGGAGTTTCTGCAGGAGCGATTCTCCGCAGGGTTATCTCCCTCCACTCTGAAGGTATACGTGGCGGCCTTAGCTGCTTACCACGCCCTTCTGGGTGGTCAATCATTGGGAAGACACCCACTTGCCACTCGTTTCCTCCGTGGCACCCTGAGGCTGAGGCCAGTACAGCGCACAGACCTGGCTGTGGTTCTTGAGGGCTTATGCAATGCCCCCTTTGAACCCATGGAAGAAGTTTCGGTCAAGATGCTCACGCTCAAGACTATCTTTCTCCTCGCTATTTCCTCACTAAAAAGGATCGGGGCTCTTCAGGCACTTTCTGTTTCGTGCCTGGAATTTGCTCCAGGCATGGTTAGGGCATTCCTTTACCCGAGGGCCGGGTATGTCCCTAAGGTGCCCACTTCTTCACCAGGGCCCATAGTACTTCAGGCATTCTGTCCTCCTCTGTTCCAGGAAGTAGGCCAAGAAAGGCTTAATCTGCAATATAGTTCTGATTTATCAATGATTTTGAAAACATGTACATTTTCACTGCCAAACTAGGCAGACTAGAACCTTACTTCTGTCATTAATGTAATTTATGAGTCACAAATAAAAAAATTAATTGAAGTGACCAAGTATGGTGACCCATACTTGGAATTAGTGCTCTGCATTTATCCCATCGAAAGTGCACACACACACACACAGCAGTGAACACACACACACACACCATGAACACACACCTGGAGCAGTGGGCAACCATTTTTGCTGCGGCGCCCAGGGTGTCAGTTGGGGTTCGGTGCCTTGCTCAAGGGCACCTCAGTCGTGGTGAAGGTGGAAGAGAGCGCTGTACATTCACTAACCCCACCTACAATCCCTGCTGGTACGAGACATAATGTAATGAACCACTTCTTTTTAGTGAATCAAACACATACTTGTCAAATGTAGATGATTGAGTTAGTTCTTCATATGACAATGTGTTATATACATTTTATATGCATGTATGAATTTACTACATTTTCACATTTATGCGTAGGCCTATTGTATGTAGTTTTACAGCAATACAAAGGCCTGTTTTTGAATTGCATTTACTGTATCCTGCCTCTAAAAAGACTTTTTCCGTTTTGTTGACAAATGATAAGGAACTGTAATTGCTACAATTCAGCAACATAAATATAGAAATGTAAATATAACATCAATTTGCCAAATGTTTTAAAAAACTTTTCAGAAGACATGCTGCAAAACCAAGTCACACTCAGTGTATTCATTGTGGAACTGGTTGTACTAAAAGAATGAAGACAACATTAAAACAGTAAACTGTAAAACATTAAACAGTTTATGATAACCTCCCCGCGCTGAGTTGCGTCGTATGTCATGTGTCTACGATAACCAGAGAAATTGACAAAAGCATCAAAAATTGGCAATATTAAGAGGATTTAGCATTTCCAATTAATGTAGGCCTGTTACATTCTTATTATTATTAGGCCTATTATTATTAGGTTACTTTTATTATTAAATTTGCCCCAAATATATGTTATGATTTAACATGTGCTTAGTGTTACTGTATAATTAATCATTTTATAAAGCAGCTGCTTTCAAAAAGAGATGAGAGTAACAGGGCTGATGCACACAGTCTTATTTTAAGTTATATATTAATAATAATACATTTAACCCAATCCATATTTGATATAGGCCTATACAGAGAGAGAGAGAGAGGGGGGGCTAACTCAATGTGATTTTTATTCATCTTTCATGATTCAATTCATTTTTGACTAAGGGCAAAGCCTGTCCAGATCTTGCAAATTAATTTATGGTATAGGCTATAAAGGAACAGAAAATAGGACATGGAACTATTGGTTTTATTTTTGAGGATGGGGGATCTGAGCATCATTTATTGATGGGTTGTACTCTTTACTGATACTCTAATAGGTACATCTAACCCATCGAAAGTTTCAGCGTTTTTAGATTTAACATTCACTCAGTATGCGATAA
This sequence comes from Sinocyclocheilus grahami, assembly GCF_001515645.1. Taxonomy (NCBI): domain Eukaryota; kingdom Metazoa; phylum Chordata; class Actinopteri; order Cypriniformes; family Cyprinidae; genus Sinocyclocheilus; species Sinocyclocheilus grahami. The sequence continues at coordinate 1,053,825 of NW_015505459.1, forward strand.
ACAATTATAGTACCATTTTCTCTGGAGAATTCTATAATGGTAAGTGATAACTCAGCAGGGAGAAAACAGACAAATGGCTTCCACTGAAACATAGTAAAAGAAATGTTATATTTCCATTAATGTTATGCACTCAATAATTCAAATATTTCATGAAAAATATGTGCAATAATTATCAATGCAATCATTGATTATTTCTTCAGTTGGTTAATGTTTAATATTTAAGTTATCAAGATCAGATAGATAGATAGATAGATATATTTAATACAGTGTGTTTGCTGTTTTTCTTTGTTTTATTGTTGTTTTTTGTAATCATATGTGACATTTTCTGAGTAAAAATTCTCCAATTTGTTTTCAGTGTACATTTATGCATCAAGATGAAAGTCCAACCAATCATTGAATATCAGTATGAAATATCTAACACTTTAGACTATTATGATTACAATTTCACTAATGGCAGCATTGAAGATGGCATCTGTATCAAGAAAAATGCCATCCAGTTTGCGACAGCCATCACTCCAGTCATTTTCATCATCATCGTTCTGTTCAGCTGTGTGGGAAACACTCTGGTCGTGTGGGTCCTTGTGAAGTATGAAAATCTGAAATCCCTTACTAACACATTTCTGTTAAATCTGGCTCTCTCTGATCTGATTTTCACCTTTGGCCTGCCCTTCTGGGCCTACTACTACATATATGGCTGGACTCTTGGAGATCCTGCTTGCAAAGCTGTTAACTTTGTGTTCTACACGGGATATTACAGCAGCATCATCTTCCTGACGGTTTTGACCATCCACCGTTACATGGCCGTGGTTCATCCCATGTCAGTGGTCATGTCTAGGAAGAGCCTGCACTGCTATGTGACATCACTTGTCATCTGGATCATCAGTCTTTGTGCTGCTATCCCACAAGCCAGGTTCAACTCAGTTGTGTACAACCCAACTGAAGTATTCATGGATGCTCAAAACAACGGCACCAATGCAGTTCTGCTCTGTGATTTTGCTGGTGAAATTAAATTTATGAGTACATACTTGCAAAATTTCTTTTTCATTATCGCTTTTGTGATCATTGCTTTTTGCTGCACTGTGATCTTGGGACGGCTGCTTCGAACAACGTCTCACACTCATAGAAAGACGGTGCAACTCATCCTCTTCATTGTGGTGTTTTTCTTCTTGGGATGGGGGCCGTACAACGTGGCCATATTTCTGGACTCTCTGATTTCATGGAAAATCTCTCCTTTTAATGATTGTAAGCTGAGCGAATCTATAGACTATTTGATGTATGTCTCTCGGATGGTTGCTTTCTCACACTGCTGCCTGAATCCTGTGTTTTATGTTCTTACGAGAACATAATATTTATCAAATAATATAAAAAAAAAAATTATGTAGGAACAACACAGAACCCCACAATCGACACAGCAGGCTTATTTACTCCAATGGTGAAGAAATATCTGTTTTAGAAACTTGCCTGGGTTGGAACATTGCATGTACTGCAATGCATTAATGCAATGTAAAGTGTCTGTACAATAAATTGATCACTGAAATTGCATGTGAAAAGCTCTAAAAATCTGTGATGCAATATTACAAGAAATTGTTATATATATTTACTGTTAAACTGATTTGCATTGTATATTTGCTTTGTTTTATAAATGAATAATTGACGCAACAAATGATGAACAAATAAATTGGTGTGTTTATACAGTGCATGAACATGTTAGCTATTTACTGTATTTGTTAACTTTAAACAACATGACTTGTGCAGGTTTTTCACATTATTTGAATTTTTTGAATTTTTTCTGTTGGATTAATGGATTTTAGATTAACAGCTTTATTAACAAAACATTTTTAAAAAATAGATTTTTTTTATTGCATAGCATATGCAATTTCTCCTCTGATTAAGTTCATACATTTGTAAATAAAAACAAATAATATTGGAGAATGTTAAGTGATGTGTGTGTGTGTGTGTTGTATGTATTTTGAAAAATACTAGCAATTTATGTCTGAAAATATTTCCTACACCAATTTTTTCCCAGTGTTTCTGAAAACACATTTACACTTAGAACTTAAAACAAACTTAAACTGAATGAATCATTATCATATATCCTTCAACAGTTCTGATTTTTTAATGTTTTAGGATTAACTAAATTAGCTATTTCTCTGCAAAACTAGGCCTTACTTCGGTCATTAATTTTAGAACGGTCATAAACAATAAAAATAAATTGCACCCAACAACATTGCTGCTGGTTTCCTGATATACAGTGGTTCTGTGATCTACATCTGAAATCTCAGCTTCTCCTTTCTAAGCCTTGTCCTCCAACTTTGTTCACTCTTTGAAAAAAGATACAACACTGTCACCTTTTAAATTAGGCCTACATATTCCCTAAACTGTTCATATCAGTACCTTTTGAAAGGGTATGTACAACCACCATGGTGAACATGGTGAAAAATTAAAAATCAGGTAGGAAACATGTCAGGATGTGCTGTCACTGGTGAGGACTAACCTAATAACTCTACCCTGATCTTAAAGGGGTCATATGATGCGATTTCAAGTTTTCCTTTCTCTTTGGAGTGTTACAAGCTCTTGGTGCATAAAGAAGATCTGTAAAGTTCAAAGACTAAAGTCTCAAATCCAAAGAGATATTCGTTATAAAAGTTAAGAGTCAACCACTCCTTGCTAAAACGCCTTGTTCTAACATGCCCCCACATATCTACATCACTATGTGGAAATATTATTATAATTCTGCCCAAATGTGCACGCAAAGAAAGAAGGCATGGTTTCAGGAACAGCAGTAGCGTTGATGCAGCCATGTCAGGGAGATGGTGTGTTTCAGTGCAATAGCAAAAGCACTTTATTTCGCCTTCCGGATGTAGATGCAATTAGGAAGATTTATTTACAACAGAACAGCACATTCCAGATGTTCGAATTTGTGCAACGCATTTTATGGAGAACAGTGTTTTGAACCTAGAAGAGTACAAGGCTGGCTGTGCACAAAGGCGATTTCAAAAAAAAAAGAAAGAAAAGTCAATTCCGACTTTGCTATGACAATCTGGCGCTTCTGAATCAGCGACTGTAAGTATGTTTTGTTATTAGTTTAAGTATTTGCTATTGACTGTTCAAATGCGGAGTTTTGCGCTGCGCAGAGTAACGCGTCGTGTGTTTGTGTGAGAGAGAGAGAGGGGAACAAGGTCACGTCACAGGAGAGTGAACTGCCTGTCAGAAATCATAGTAGGTGTCACGATCTGCTACGGTGCGGGAACACCGAGCAAGGAACGAGGAGACCAAGAGTACAGAAACCAAGGAATTTAATCATCTTCCCGGGGAAAAATCACACGTAACACGGTAGACACAGACAATACCGGACGCTGGAGCACACACAGGGAACCCTATTTATACACACACAGGAGGAGGGGATGACGAGACACACCTGGGAGCAATGAACTTAATTAATCAGGACAGGAACCTAACCAAATATGGGCATAAGAAGGCACATGGGGAGCAAGACACACAAAACACGGAACAAAGTCTGACATAACGCCCCCCTCCGGAAGGCGTGTCCTCACGCCATATAACATCCAATGGGGAGGGGGTTGGGCACTCTGGAGGTCCCTCAGGACAGACACGGGACAGTGGGCCTCCAGAGCGGTACCCATTCCAGGTGCCATGGCGGAGCAGGGGAATTGGGAGGCCATGGCGGAGCAGGGGACTCGGGAGGCCAAGGCGGAGCTGGGGACTCGGGAGGCCAAGGCGGAGCTGGGGACTCGGGAGGCCAAGGCGGAGCAGCCTCCGAGGCAGTGGCCCCAGCCCCGCCTCTACGGCTGGAGCCATACTACTCCCCCCCAAAAAAAAATACTTGGGGAAATTAACGGGGCCTGGAGCCCTCCCTGGGCTTAATGGGGGATCTGGAGCCCTCCCTGGGCGGAACTGGGGATCTGGAGCCCTCCCTGGGCCGACCTGGGGATCAGGAGCCCTTCCTGGGCCGACCTGGGGATCAGGATAGCGCTTACGTGGTGCTGGCATAGGAGGAGCAGGCACAGCAAAGCACTTTCGAGGAGCTCGCACTGGAGCAAGCTCTGGGGCTTCATGAATGCATGGCGGGCTTGCCACATTCACTGCCGGCTGACTTGACTCGGGAACGGCCGGCTTTCTTGACTTGGGAACTGCTGGCGGAGGGGTTCCAGATCGGGATCGGAGACTCTCCAGACACCGGATGACTGTCTCCTTCCAGTCGAGGTCGGTGGTGTCTGGGAGCTCCGTGGGATGATGGAATGTCATTCCGATCTGGAATAGCGTTGCGAAGGTTTCTCCCTCGAGGGAGCTGGTGAGGGCGAGCGGCACGAACACCCTTGCAAAAACGATGGGGTCTGGGCTCGCCTGAGCCAACGTGATAAACATTAATCGTTCCTCCATTTGGGGACGTGGAGGAACGCACAGGGAAAAAAACTAAACAAAAACTTTAAAAAAAAAACGGAAATCAAAATGGGGAGAGGGGGTGCCGCTTACTTTTTTGGTCCGGTATTCTGTCACGATCTGCTACGGTGCGGGAACACGGAACGAGGAGACCAAGAGTACAGAAACCAAGGAATTTAATCATCTTCCCGGGGAATCACACGTAACACGGTAGACACAAACAATACCGGGAACCCTATTTATACACACAGGAGGAAGGGATGACGAGACACACCTGGGAGTAATGAAACATCATGGGAAACATCTGGGACAAATGAACTTAATTGATCAGGAAAGGAACAGGAAACTAATCAAATATGGGCATAGGAAGGCACATGGGGAGCAAGACACACAAAACACCGAACAAAGTCTGACAGCAGGTCAGCTGTCTTAACCGCGGCTTGTGTACTGCATCATCACTGTGTCTGTCACGAGACTCTGTTTGCTTTTCGGGCTTGAAGTGATGGTAAAACTAACAACATTATTAACTGTCTTGAGATTTACTTTGAAAGTTGAAGCTTGCGATTATGGTAAGGGGCGTTACATTTCCCACAACCTAGAGGACCTACAATAATGTACAGTATTTGAAAAATAATGTGTTTTTTGAACATTAAAGCATGTCAACACCAAATACACAAAATAATGCTCTTTAAAATAGCATCATGACCCCTTTAAGATTATGCCCGTATAGTGTAAGTTCTGTTTTGGAAGTAAAAAAATCCAATGAAAAACGCCTGCATGTTTGTTGTGGCCTCATGCTATCATTGAGGTTTATTTGGGTATTTCCTGCAAGCAACTTTGATTAACAAAACCTCTATGCATCCATGCATTTCACATTATGTGCTACTAGAATTTATTTTTTTCTTAAACACCAACAATAATAATTATAATGTTTTTGGTTTGTATTTAAATAATGAGTAATCACATTTTCCAAAGTTCCTAAACTGATTTATTTACAGACTTGGCAAACTGAATTCTTTTGGAGCGTGTGCATGAACTATTTCACTGAAGAATGTTTCTGAGAACTGCTTCTGTCATTACTTTGATGAGTCACAAAAAATTAGTTTGGTTAAATGGTTAATTTAACCGCAGGGTGGTTGGCTGATTCAGTGTGGTCCTCTGGTATGTGTTTCGATTTGATTGGTCCTACAACATCAGACGGTCCAGGAAAGAACAAAAGACGACAGTGAAGTTTGTTCAGGTGACTTATTTTAGCTTCATTTCTATGCTTTAATATGGAAACAGTGCAGTATTGTTAATAAATTGTCTGTGTTTCCATGTGCAGACTAATAATCCAATGTCTTAAAGGTGTAGTATGTGCCATTAGCAACAGCAAACAAAATAATGACGATGTGAGACTGCAAGATAATGTACTGTTATTAACAACGTTTGTTTTTTAGTGAATCAAACACATATTTATCAAATGTAGATGATCAAGTTAGTACTTCATATGACAATTTGATAAATATGCATTTTATCAATAGCAATTTTGTAAACATGGATGAATTGAATACATTTATATGTATAGTATATAGTTTTAGAACAATATAAAAGCCTGATATTTAGTTGCACTTATGTATCCTGCCTCTAAAAAGACTTTGAAAAGCGATTAAAAGTCTGTACTCATACCTCAAGCAAGAATTGTGTAAAATTCATATTGAATTGAAATGGAAAAAGAAGCAATGCAGTTGCATTTCCCTGCGAATATTTATTGAGAATCATTAAGGAACGGGAACTGCTAAAATTCTGTAAAATAAAAACATAAAAATAAAGGCAACGGGCCAAAAGGTTTTTAAACTTCTCAGAAAACACATGCTGCAATGCCAAGCCACATTTGGTTTATTCATTGTGAAACTGCATGCATTAGCAAAAGGAAATGACAGCACTAACAAAAGTGTGATTTCTATTGTCACTTAGACTATTTTCCTTATACAACACGGTCAACCAAGACCTTGAGGTAAGAATTCCATATTATTTCATTCTTGCTATACTGTACTACAGTACTGAAGATGCAAGATGCAATAGTTGCATGGCTTTATGACTGCGGTTAGTTTGCTTAGAAATTTTCTATATCATGCAAATATCAGAAATTGCATTCATAAAATGATGCTTAGAAAATGCTGTAAGATGCTCATTTATTTTTATGCTAGATGGAGTTCAACTCAAACAGCAGCTATCAGAATGATTCATATGTGTACGATAATGAAGATGTCTTAATCTCGATGTGTGAGGTTGACTATAGAAAGACGACCGGCGTGTGCTATGCCACGATCTTCTGCCTCAGCATCCTTGGAAATGGCTTCCTCGTGTGTGCGCTCACCTGCTACGAAGACCTGAAAAGGGCCACCAACCTTTTCATGTTCTGTTTGGCTCTTCTTAATATATATATATATTTCATTTATGACATTTCAAGCAAAACTTCAGCTTTTTTGATTATTTCTGCATTCTGTATTAGCAGTTTAAGAATTTATATTGGAAAATGTTATTTCTATTTTGTTCAACGATTTACTTTAAGATGAATGTATCTGTTAAAGAAAATGTGTGTTAACGTGTTTGATGTAAATAAGTGGGCTGGACATTCATGTGACTGAAAGAAGAAACATGCAGAACATGTATGATTTCTTCAGTGTCTCTATGAGAGACAACACTGATATTTTAAGGAACAAACCACCACAGCAGCCAAGGTATTTCTTGTATTACATATTTATTTCCTTCTCTCTGTTTGTGGTATGCATGCATTCATTTCTGATTTTTGATCATTCAAAAAAAAAAAACTCATTATTTACAGTAGTCTCTGAATAGCACCATAGCATTTGTCCATATGAATCATGTGCCATTTTCCAAATCATCTGAAGTCAAACGGAACCTTTATATAAGGAATAAGTTTGCATGTTTACTTAAAATCTGTGTTTACTTTCTGTTCCTCACACAAAACTATTGCATGTCTTCAGACTTTTTTGAATTTCATTATAGTGGTCAGTTTAGTGTTTTTCGTTCATTATGAATAATCATTGCATGGGAAAGAATTGTGTAAAAATTCTTTAAAATGTATAATTTAGTGTTACATAAACAATACACAGTAAATTTTAAGAGTGAATAAATACACTCTTAAAAATAAAGGTTCTTTATTGGCATTGAAGAACATTTAATAGCTATAGAAACTTTCACTGCACAAAAGGTTCTTTATTGTGGAAAAAGTTTCTTTAGATTATTAAAATGTTCTTCACGCTCAAATAATGGTTCTTTTAAGACATGTTCACCGAATGTTTTTTGGGGAACCAAAAATGGTTCTTCTCTTGCATTGCTATGAAAACTCATTTTTGGAACCTTTATTTTATTTACTTTTGAACTTCAAAAGTTGACTTGACTACTTGCTAACATTTTGATATGATTATTTTTTCTAATATGATCTTTATGCATAATGTTTTGACATTATTCAATCTGTGTGTTTCTACAGACGGCATAATGCATGGAGAGACTTCGCACGAGGCCTCCAATATCAGCTATGATTATAACTTCAACTACACATATGACGAATATTATCCTTTGGTGACATTAGAGGAGGAGAATTTTTCATTTCGGATAATCAATGCCATTTGCTGCAGTCTCATCATCTGTATCAGTCTACCCGGAAACAGCTATTTGCTTTGGGTGGTCTTGAAGAAAGTGGGTTTGAGCAGCTCTGCTGATTGTTTGCTCCTCCATCTGACAGTGTCCGACCTCATCTTCACCTTCACGTTGGTTCCCTGGACCGTCAATCATATTTGGGGATGGATTTTTGGAAATCTGGCCTGCAAGCTGTTCACCTGGTGCATCTTTTTGGGCCTGTATAGCTACATGATGTTCCTCACAGTCATGACAGTCCATCGATACGTGGCGGTGGTGTATCCGGTGTTCGCTTCATCTGTAGGGAATCGTAGCAGGATTTACACGCACATCGCGTCTGCAGTGGCATGGTTGATCTCTGTGGGCTTCAGTCTGCCTGAAATGATCTTCTCTGAAACTGTGGACGGTCCTGATGGTGTATTTTGTGTTCCCAACTATAACTCAATGTTTATGGAGCTGTTATTGTTCTGCTCACCTGAACTCAGGCAGTCGGGGCTCTACAGAGGACCAACAGATCCCAGCGACTCCAGGATTCATCCATACGCGAATGAAAGAGCTCAAGAAACTTGTGAAGTGCAACAAACAAATGTCACTGAACACACTGAAAGCACTATAAAAATGGAGACCGTAAACATGAGGAATTTATTATTCCCTGAAAAACATTTTAGTAATGGAACGGTCAGTTCAAAAAACTTAGTTTTTTCCCTAAAATGATACTGAGTAGCAATTATTTAGAACTTTTTAATGTCATATAACAATCAAAAAAAAAAACTGTAACATATGTATATGTGTGTGTGTGTGTGTGTGTGTGTGTGTATATATAAATGTATAAATATGTAAGTGTATAAATGTGTGTGTGTGTGTGTGTGTGTATATATAAATGTATAAATATGTAAGTGTATAAATGTGTGTGTGTGTGTGTGTGTGTATATATAAATGTATAAATATGTAAGTGTATAAATGTGTGTGTGTGTGTGTGTGTGTATATGCACACAAACACACATGGGTGTGTCTTAATATATATATATATTTCATTTATGACATTTCAAGCAAAACTTCAGCTTTTTTGATTATTTCTGCATTCTGTATTAGCAGTTTAAGAATTTATATTGGAAAATGTTATTTCTATTTTGTTCAACGATTTACTTTAAGATGAATGTATCTGTTAAAGAAAATGTGTGTTAACGTGTTTGATGTAAATAAGTGGGCTGGACATTCATGTGACTGAAAGAAGAAACATGCAGAACATGTATGATTTCTTCAGTGTCTCTATGAGAGACAACACTGATATTTTAAGGAACAAACCACCACAGCAGCCAAGGTATTTCTTGTATTACATATTTATTTCCTTCTCTCTGTTTGTGGTATGCATGCATTCATTTCTGATTTTTGATCATTCAAAAAAAAAAAACTCATTATTTACAGTAGTCTCTGAATAGCACCATAGCATTTGTCCATATGAATCATGTGCCATTTTCCAAATCATCTGAAGTCAAACGGAACCTTTATATAAGGAATAAGTTTGCATGTTTACTTAAAATCTGTGTTTACTTTCTGTTCCTCACACAAAACTATTGCATGTCTTCAGACTTTTTTGAATTTCATTATAGTGGTCAGTTTAGTGTTTTTCGTTCATTATGAATAATCATTGCATGGGAAAGAATTGTGTAAAAATTCTTTAAAATGTATAATTTAGTGTTACATAAACAATACACAGTAAATTTTAAGAGTGAATAAATACACTCTTAAAAATAAAGGTTCTTTATTGGCATTGAAGAACATTTAATAGCTATAGAAACTTTCACTGCACAAAAGGTTCTTTATTGTGGAAAAAGTTTATTATTAAAATGTTCTTCACGCTCAAATAATGGTTCTTTTAAGACATGTTCACCGAATGTTTTTTGGGGAACCAAAAATGGTTCTTCTCTTGCATTGCTATGAAAACTCATTTTTGGAACCTTTATTTTATTTACTTTTGAACTTCAAAAGTTGACTTGACTACTTGCTAACATTTTGATATGATTATTTTTTCTAATATGATCTTTATGCATAATGTTTTGACATTATTCAATCTGTGTGTTTCTACAGACGGCATAATGCATGGAGAGACTTCGCACGAGGCCTCCAATATCAGCTATGATTATAACTTCAACTACACATATGACGAATATTATCCTTTGGTGACATTAGAGGAGGAGAATTTTTCATTTAGGATAATCAATGCCATTTGCTGCAGTCTCATCATCTGTATCAGTCTACCCGGAAACAGCTATTTGCTTTGGGTGGTCTTGAAGAAAGTGGGTTTGAGCAGCTCTGCTGATTGTTTGCTCCTCCATCTGACAGTGTCCGACCTCATCTTCACCTTCACGTTGGTTCCCTGGACCGTCAATCATATTTGGGGATGGATTTTTGGAAATCTGGCCTGCAAGCTGTTCACCTGGTGCATCTTTTTGGGCCTGTATAGCTACATGATGTTCCTCACAGTCATGACAGTCCATCGATACGTGGCGGTGGTGTATCCGGTGTTCGCTTCATCTGTAGGGAATCGTAGCAGGATTTACACGCACATCGCGTCTGCAGTGGCATGGTTGATCTCTGTGGGCTTCAGTCTGCCTGAAATGATCTTCTCTGGAACTGTGGATGGACCTGATGGTGTATTCTGTGTTCCCAACTATAACTCAATATTCGTGGAGTTGTTTGGATATTTCACTCAGATAATTCTCTTTTTCCTGCTGCCATTCCTGGTTATTGTGTTCTGCCACACACGGATGGGATTTGCCATCCTTCAGAGTCGCATCCGAAGCAGAAACCACGCCGTATGCGTCATCCTAAGCATCGCCGTGGGATTCTTCATCTGCTGGGCGCCGTATAACATCTTCCTCCTCTTCTTCTCCTTGAGGTCTCTAGGCATTTTTATATTGTGGGAGAGCGTTTTGGAGGTCATCTACTGCATCACTCACGTTCTAGCGTATTCCCACTGCTGTCTGAATCCACTCGTCCACATCTTCGGAGGGAAGAAGTTCAGGAATTACCTGCCATGGAGCAGAGGTTTCCGTCGGCTCTCGCAGAGGATCAGCATGCAAACGTTTAGCAACTCCAACAGCTTCTCGGGTCAGTTTCATCTCTGATCATGTCAGAGGTCATGATGTCATTTTGTTGCGGCTCCAAAGCGAGTCACATGACGTTTATTGAGATGAATAACAGATTGATAGCAGAGGTTTTATTAATCAAGCAACAAAAGGCAAGAGCCAAATTCTTAGAAATGTGATCTAAATGGCATTTATGTTGGTTTCATATATTTTTTAAAAAGTTTAGTTTAGTGGTGTAACTATCAAGTAAAAAAATGAATTTGCCTCAAAACATGAATACCCGCACACCGTAAAGGGGTCACAGGATGCCCATTTTCCACAAGTTGATATGATTCTTTAGGGTCTTAATAAAAAGTCTGTAACATAGTTTGGTTAAAATTTCTCAATGGTAGTGTAAAAAACACCTTTTTTACACTGTCAAAAACAGATCTTTTCAAATCAAGCCGTTTTTGTAGCATTTTCCTTGAAATGTTAATGAGCTCTGCTG
>NW_015505459.1:1065639-1070791 GCF_001515645.1 Sinocyclocheilus grahami
GCTACATGATGTTCCTCACAGTCATGACAGTCCATCGATACGTGGCGGTGGTGTATCCGGTGTTCGCTTCATCTGTAGGGAATCGTAGCAGGATTTACACGCACATCGCGTCTGCAGTGGCATGGTTGATCTCTGTGGGCTTCAGTCTGCCTGAAATGATCTTCTCTGGAACTGTGGATGGACCTGATGGTGTATTCTGTGTTCCCAACTATAACTCAATATTCGTGGAGTTGTTTGGATATTTCACTCAGATAATTCTCTTTTTCCTGCTGCCATTCCTGGTTATTGTGTTCTGCCACACACGGATGGGATTTGCCATCCTTCAGAGTCGCATCCGAAGCAGAAACCACGCCGTATGCGTCATCCTAAGCATCGCCGTGGGATTCTTCATCTGCTGGGCGCCGTATAACATCTTCCTCCTCTTCTTCTCCTTGAGGTCTCTAGGCATTTTTATATTGTGGGAGAGCGTTTTGGAGGTCATCTACTGCATCACTCACGTTCTAGCGTATTCCCACTGCTGTCTGAATCCACTCGTCCACATCTTCGGAGGGAAGAAGTTCAGGAATTACCTGCCATGGAGCAGAGGTTTCCGTCGGCTCTCGCAGAGGATCAGCATGCAAACGTTTAGCAACTCCAACAGCTTCTCGGGTCAGTTTCATCTCTGATCATGTCAGAGGTCATGATGTCATTTTGTTGCGGCTCCAAAGCGAGTCACATGACGTTTATTGAGATTAATAACAGATTGATAGCAGAGGTTTTATTAATCAAGCAACAAAAGGCAAGAGCCAAATTCTTAGAAATGTGATCTAAATGGCATTTATGTTGGTTTCATATATTTTTTAAAAAGTTTAGTTTAGTGGTGTAACTATCAAGTAAAAAAATGAATTTGCCTCAAAACATGAATACCCGCACACCGTAAAGGGGTCACAGGATGCCCATTTTCCACAAGTTGATATGATTCTTTAGGGTCTTAATAAAAAGTCTGTAACATAGTTTGGTTAAAATTTCTCAATGGTAGTGTAAAAAACACCTTTTTTACACTGTCAAAAACAGATCTTTTTAGAGCAAACCGTTTTGTAGCATTTTCCTTTAAATGTTAATGAGCTCTGCTGACCCCGCCCCTCTCTTCCGAGCTGCTCTCAGAAAGACTGTTTACTTTCACCGTATTCATCGTGAAACTTGCTAATTAGCACATTAGCACGATTTGCAAAGATTAGAAAGGTGATTTGCAAAGATTCATTACAAAACATTACACTCACTTCTTCTGTAGATGAGGCTGGATCACGAATGATTTGCGCTAACATAGACGCATTTATGTAGATCGGGGCGCATTCCCTTCAATGTAATCCACTGCGTCTTCAGCGGCTCAGATGTCGGGAGTAAATGATGACTGCTATGTTCATTATTACATCCAACAACAGAACACCTCAATCGCTTAGGAGTCATTCTTGTCTACATCTGGTCCAGCGGTGAAAAAATGGCGGACTGATGACAGTCACTCAGGGCGGAGCTAAGGTAAGACGCCAGTCCAGTCTGTGCTGAAACGCTACTGTCAATCAAACTATCGTGGGAGGGGCCTGTCTGTGTGACAGATCTGAGATCGGCTCGATTTTAGAAAGGGGTAAACATTTAACCAGATTTAAAAAAAAAACACTGGGTGGATTTTTATCATTATAGGGTGGTTGTGTACACACACTGCCAACACACATTTCAGTTCAAACTATTTGTAAAAGTGCATGAAGCATCCTATGACCCCTTTAATAATTATTTGCAAAAATATATTGTAAAAAAGTTTTTGTGGTTATTCCATTTGACAGTTGGAATTAACCTTAAATGTCATGAAAAGTAAAATAATCTATAAATATACTTATTCAAAAAACAGCCATGCATGGTTCTACAGTGTTTTCCTGTTTTATGGTTTTTCCTGTCACATGATAATGGTTTTGTGAATTTTCATTTCTAAAAAAAAAACAAAAAACAATGTTTTTTGAACATTTTCTAAATGTTTTCTGAAAAAAAAATGTAAGGGTTGTAAGTACCAAGCAAAAAGTAACCGAATATTTTTCTTAAAACGTACAAATATCATCATCAGTAAAATCAAAGTTATTGCGTTTGACAATCTGAGTTATCTTTAAATGTCATTATAAAGTCAATATATATATATATATATATATATATATATATACGTTTTTTTTCTTTCGAGAATTTAAGTGATTTCTTTGTTAATTTAATGGATAGTTATGGCGATGGCAATGGCAATTTTATTTATATAGCACTATTTACTACAACCAGAGTTGACCAATGTGCTTTACAACAGAACAACTAAAAAACAGCAGTAACACAATTAAAAATAAAAACTGTAAAACAGAGAACAAGGAGAGAACAAGGAAAAGAAAAACATCATAACATGCAGCAAAAATTTTGGACAAGGATAAAGAGTGCTTCAACCAGAATTAAAAGCCTTATCGAACAGATAGGTTTTTAATTTAGACTTAAAAATAGCCACAGATGAAGCCATTATAATAAAAATATCTAATAATATCTAACAGAAATAGTATTTTTGGCAAACATGTTCAAAAGTTGTTCATTCACATGACATACTGTAAAGACTTCACATCAGTGGATTAGAAAAAGTTATTTTATTCTACATAACGATGGCCATCATGCAAACATGACTATCCAAGCATTATTTGCTTTATACTTTCAGATGTGGATTTAATACATCATGGGTGATAAATACACCTGTTAATGGGGTTAATGCCCTCATATCACCAGCAAAACAAACTTAAATAATTGCCAAATTCGAGTTGCTAGAGTTATTTGTCAGTTACTAGCCATTTTGTAAACCAATACATCTTAGATCTCAAATTAAGAACTATAGACTGTCACCTGCTGATGTAATCAATGATATCCGTCATTAATCACATTAATTTTAACAACTTTTTAGTGGAACATGTATCATGGGAAGACATATTTTGTCATATGTTTGTCGCATTAAGCCACTAAAACAACATGAGCAAAAAAGAATCAATGTGGCTTTTCTTTACGTTTTTGTGCCAGGTTGCATTTCAGCGAGAGACAGAGTCTGGCTCATCTCGTATATGATGCTGCGAGTGACACTATGGCTTTGTCCCAAAACCAAGTGGACTGCCAATGTAGGCAGCTTTCCCAATGCAAAGGCTGTTCCAAAAGGTAAGAAACCTTCTTTTGGCTGTTGTGATGAAGGCAATCCCATAATACAATCAGTTCCCATCATCCATAGCACTGATTACACACACACAGTTGATTGCACACAGCACTGATTGCACACAGCTGTCATCAATCACACCTTCCTTATATAACACTCACTCTGATCCCCGTCAAGCTGCCGAGTATTGTTTAGCGCATATCACTCTTCTAGCGATAGTTGCATTACGGAGCCCTTCCTAGTTCCCAGTTCTAGTTCTAGTACTAGTCAAGCCACTTCGTGTTGTCTGTTTCCTGACCTTCTGCCTGTGTTTATTGGATTACCCCTCTTGTCAAGCCCTCTGCATTCTGTTCGCCGATCGAAGACCCACACTAGCCCTAGGAATACTCTTGTGTCTTGCCCTCTACATATCTGTTTGCTGGTGTTCAACCCTGCCTGTTTCTGACCATGTCTTTGAATAAAGCCTTGCATATGGATCCACAAGTCTCATGTCTCGTTCGCCCCATAACAGAATACTCGGCCCCACAAGGCTCCAGCGGCTTTTCAAGTGGACACTGGCCAGGTATGGACATTGCAAGACTGTTATTAGCCCTCAAACAGGGCACACGATTGCTCGAGGACTATATGCAAGAGTATCTGAACTTTACTTATTTTTCTGATCTGCCGGACTGTGTACTCATAGACTTCTTTTGTGAGGGCATTAATCAGCCGCTCAAATCACATTTAATTCGTGAAGGTCCCCGCTCATCTCTCAGTCAGTTTATGGACTATGCTTCGTTAACTGTTGGTTCAACGTTCACTGTGGGTGTCGTGGAGGAACGCAACCCCGCATTCACACGTGTAATGGCGGCCACACTAGAGCACACTCACAAAATGGCGGACACAACTATTTATATAGCACTATTTACTACAACCAGAGTTGACCAATGTGCTTTACAACAGAACAACTAAAAAACAGCAGTAACACAATTAAAAATAAAAACTGTAAAACAGAGAACAAGGAGAGAACAAGGAAAAGAAAAACATCATAACATGCAGCAAAAATTTTGGACAAGGATAAAGAGTACTTCAACCAGAATTAAAAGCCTTATCGAACAGATAGGTTTTTAATTTAGACTTAAAAATAGCCACAGATGAAGACATTCTAATAAAAATGGGCAGATCATTCCTGCACTTCCACCTCATCTTGGGGATAAACAAGAGTCTCTTGATTTATAGACAATAAGTACAATTTTTAAATCTACTCCGTAACGCACAGGCAACCAGTGTAAAGACTGTAAAACCGGAGTAATGAATCCCGGTCAAAAGTCTAGCTGCCGCATTCTGAACCAATTGTAATCGGGATAAAACTGTTTGACTAATCCCAGCATAAAGTGAGTTACAGTAATCTAATCTAGAGGTAATAAAAGCATGAATCACTTTCTCAAAGGTTTTAAAAGAAAGAAAAGTCTTCGCTTTAGACAGGAGCCGCAACTGAAAAAATTATGATTTGACCACAGAATTTATCTGCCTATCAAACTTCAGATGTTCATCAAATACCACACACAAATTTTTCACATATTGCTTAACACATGATGATAACCCACCAAGGTTTGAATCTGAGAGTTTAAAAACAATAATTTCATTTTATTCCTCATTGAAATTCAGAAAGTTTAGCGACAACCATGCCTTTACATCTGTCAAACAGGCCAGGAGAGCATCCAGTCCATCCAAATTCCATTTTATAGGCAGTTAAACTTGTGTATCGTCAGCATAACAATGGAATGACATTGGCTCACTTCTAACGAGCTGGTTATCTGAATCAGGTGTGTTAACTAAGCGAGACATGCAAAATATGCAGAGCTGGGGGGGGCATGAGGACAGGAATTGGGAACTGCTGGGCTACATCATGTGTCATTCATCGGTGAGAAAACTTTAAAAGTACTACAATACCAGGAAGGAAGATCGGGTTGTTGATGTTTGTCT
>NW_015505459.1:1072270-1077586 GCF_001515645.1 Sinocyclocheilus grahami
TTTTTTTTAACATTTTCTAAAATTTTTCTAAAAAAAAAATGTAAGGGTTGTAAGTACCAAGCAAAAAGTAACCGAATATTTTTCTTAAAACGTACAAATATCATCATCAGTAAAATCAAAGTTATTGCGTTTGACAATCTGAGTTATCTTTAAATGTCATTATAAAGTCAATATATATATATATATATATATATATATATACGTTTTTTTTCTTTCGAGAATTTAAGTGATTTCTTTGTTAATTTAATGGATAGTTATGGCGATGGCAATGGCAATTTTATTTATATAGCACTATTTACTACAACCAGAGTTGACCAATGTGCTTTACAACAGAACAACTAAAAAACAGCAGTAACACAATTAAAAATAAAAACTGTAAAACAGAGAACAAGGAGAGAACAAGGAAAAGAAAAACATCATAACATGCAGCAAAAATTTTGGACAAGGATAAAGAGTGCTTCAACCAGAATTAAAAGCCTTATCGAACAGATAGGTTTTTAATTTAGACTTAAAAATAGCCACAGATGAAGACATTCTAATAAAAATGGGCAGATCATTCCTGCACTTCCACCTCATCTTGGGGATAAACAAGAGTCTCTTGATTTATAGACAATAAGTACAATTTTTAAATCTACTCCGTAACGCACAGGCAACCAGTGTAAAGACTGTAAAACCGGAGTAATGAATCCCGGTCAAAAGTCTAGCTGCCGCATTCTGAACCAATTGTAATCGGGATAAAACTGTTTGACTAATCCCAGCATAAAGTGAGTTACAGTAATCTAATCTAGAGGTAATAAAAGCATGAATCACTTTCTCAAAGTTTTTAAAAGAAAGAAAAGTTTCCGCTTTAGACAGGAAAATTTTTAAATCTACTCCGTAACGCACAGGCAACCAGTGTAAAGACTGTAAAACCGGAGTAATGAATCCCGGTCAAAAGTCGGGATAAATCGGGATAAAACTGTTTGACTAATCCCAGCATAAAGTGAGTTACAGTAATCTAATCTAGAGGTAATAAAAGCATGAATCACTTTCTCAAAGGTTTTAAAAGAAAGAAAAGTCTTCGCTTTAGACAGGAGCCGCAACTGAAAAAATTATGATTTGACCACAGAATTTATCTGCCTATCAAACTTCAGATGTTCATCAAATACCACACACAAATTTTTCACATATTGCTTAACACATGATGATAACCCACCAAGGTTTGAATCTGAGAGTTTAAAAACAATAATTTCATTTTATTCCTCATTGAAATTCAGAAAGTTTAGCGACAACCATGCCTTTACATCTGTCAAACAGGCCAGGAGAGCATCCGGTCCATCCCAATTCCATTTTATAGGCAGATAAACTTGTGTATCGTCAGCATAACAATGGAATGATAGCCCATATTTTCTAAAAATGGAACCAAGTGGAAGCATATAAAGAAAAAAGGATGGGAGCCAAAATGGATCCTTGGGGAACCCCACAGGTTAATACAGCATTACTAGAAGTACCTTCTCCTATCTTAGTTAGTTACACCACCTACATATTTTGCCTTTAAACATATTAAGCCACCAAACAGATTACTTAGATTTAACTGGAAATGTGTACTGAAGTAGCCTAAATTGTTTGTATGAACATATTGAATGTATTTTTGAAAGTGTTTTTACAAAAGTGTCACATCATTGAATTACAAGTATTACAGTTTTGTAATATTAGTGTGCTTGAGGTTGTTGTCTTTGGAGAAGTGTGAAGAAGTTGCATGGCTGTAATGTAATGCGTCATGCAAATTCCTGAAAGAGGAACAAAGACCAAAAAAAGCAGATGAAAAACCAAGTGCGATAGCAGAATGTCGAGAAGGAATTTTCCACTGTGCAGTAAAAGAAATAAGAAATAAATGAGGAAATGTTGTTAGTAGGCCTCAGTCTTGGATGCAAAGCTTCAAGATGGTAATTCCGTCAGTGTCCAGTAGGTGGCAATAGTAGACAACAAGTGAGACATCTATGAGTTTTATAGCGCTTCGAATTGCACTCTTCAAATGTCATTTTTATTAAAGTGATATTTTATTCAAGATCATTCGGATTCACAAGACATTAATCCATTGTGTTCTTTTTTCTGATATTTAATTTAGCAAAAATATTAGAAGAACTGGAAAAAATGTAAAATAAAAGCACCATAAAAATAATCTGTTAGTTGTGCACTAAGTCATATGATAGATTCTGGTCTGTTTTTCATACAAAGTTATTCACTAAAAATCTTGCCTTAAAAATCCCGCATAGTCATCATTTGCTATAATTGTATAAAATTAGAGCAGTTTGTGTACCACAAATAAAGGAAGTCATAGGCTACGTGCTTCGAAAAATGTAAGTGTGAACTTGAGCAGAGTTTTACATTTTAATGTGCAAGAAACAATGAAACATTTAGCAGAACTTTAGTTTCTTAATCTTGGTTAAAATTGGTTGAAGTTAATGTTGTATTTTTGTTTAACAGATATTTTCATGTTTTTAAGTGAAACAATAATTGGTGGACTCCCTGCTGAAGACCCCTGGAATCATTTCAATTCTCAGTGGTAGTTTTGATTATCTGCCAGTAAACTGTCCAGCCCAGATGACCAGTAGATGATTGACAGCTCTGATTCAGATATACACTCTTAAAAATAAAGGTTTCTAATGGGGGAACAATTCTTAAAAGAACTAAATTTTTTCTTATTGTGAAAAGCATTTTAATAATCCGAAGAACCTTTTCCCGACTCGAAAGATTCCATGGATGTTAAAGGTTCTTCATGGAATCATCACTGATTGATATCAGACTATATGCTCATCTGACAAATATACTCTGAAGAATCTTTAATATATCACCTAATGCAGTGGTTCCCAACCCTGGTCCTTGAGGCACCCCAACACTGCACATTTTGCATGTCTTCTTTCTCTGACACACCAATTTCAGGTCTTGGAGTCTCTACTAATGAGCTGATGACCTGAATCAGGAGCGTTCATTTAAGGAGACATGCAAAACGTGCAGTGTTGGGGTGCCTCCAGGACCAGGGTGGGGAACCACTGACCTAATGTAATTGTGTGATATCTGTCTTAAAAAGCTGATTTATCTCATTCAGAGTCCCATGCTGTCTCTGTCCTGATTTGATCTCATTAAACTCCCAAACCACAAACCCCTGACAGACGACAGTCAATTGCGCTCTTCTAGACAAGACACAGACTCAGTTCTGGTGTGATTCACCACAACTTTAAATCAAGACAGATATGTATCTGAGGATTTTGTGTCAGAACATTATATTTATAATCGTGGAGAAATATATGAAAGTATCCAAAAATAATTCATAATTCTACACTTTTAATAACATGCATAATGATTCATGTTTCAAATTACATCAACAATAACATACACTACTGTTCAAAAGTTTGGGCTCAGTAAGATTTATTTATTTATTTTTGTAGTTTAATTTTTTTAAAGGAATTCATACTTTTATTCAGCAGGGAGGCATTTATAACGTTATAAAGACTTATTTCAACTATCTATCCATCTATATACTATCTATTCATCAAAGAATTATGGTTCCAACAAAAATACAACTGTTTTCAGCATTGTTTAAGCAGCAAATCAGCATATTAGAATGATTTCTGAAGGATCATGTGACACTGAAGACTGGCGTAACGATGCTGAAATTTCAGCTTTGCATCACAGGAATAAATTACATTTGACAATATATTCACATAGGAAACAGGTATTTTAAATTATACAAATATTTCACATTATTACTGTTTTTACTTTATTTTTGATCAAATAAATGCAGCCTTGGTGAGCAGAAAAGACTTCTTTCAAAAACATTACAAAATCTTCCCTCCAAAAAATATCTCCATAAAACGAGATGTGGATGTTGTCATAATCTGACATGTCTGCTTTGACATTTCAGCAGTGTTAAATTATTTCAACTATCTATCCATCTATATACTATCTATTCATCAAAGAATTATGGTTCCAACAAAAATACAACTGTTTTCAGCATTGTTTAAGCAGCAAATCAGCATATTAGAATGATTTCTGAAGGATCATGTGACACTGAAGACTGGCGTAACGATGCTGAAATTTCAGCTTTGCATCACAGGAGTAAATTACATTTGACAATATATTCACATAGGAAACAGGTATTTTAAATTATACAAATATTTCACATTATTACTGTTTTTACTTTATTTTTGATCAAATAAATGCAGCCTTGGTGAGCAGAAAAGACTTCTTTCAAAAACATTACAAAATCTTCCCTCCAAAAAATATCTCCATAAAACGAGATGTGGATGTTGTCATAATCTGACATGTCTGCTTTGACATTTCAGCAGTGTTAAAATGACAGTCTGTTTATAGCACTAACATGCCTCGCTAAATGTCTTAGATCGTGCTGCTTCACCCACATCAAACATAAACATGGACAACATTTCAGAAGAGACATTGTGACTAAAGTCTTGCTCATAACAGAAATTACTGCATGAGATTTATTTATCTTCCTCAGTGTTTTCAGAGCACCAAGAAACAGCGATAGCAAAATAATGTTTTTTCCTTCAAAGACCTTTGAAATCTGCTCAGCTTTGAACAGAAACAGTTCATCGCTTGAAAAGTTGAGAACAGACAAACCTGTTCACTGCATCTGTTCACAAGCTTCTTGAAAGGCGCGGTCTTTTACCATACTGTACCTCTCTGGCAAATGTGTGCTCAGATTATAGCCAGGAGCCAAACAGATGTTGTTTTCTGCTCAATAGAGTCTCATTAGACCTTCCTGTTCTTACCTGCTTTCCTCCCGTCTTTATTTAACGTACTGTGATTTTTTTCATTTTATTTTGCTGCCTTTTAATGTCCTTGTTTTCTGAAAGTCTGTAGTATAGATAATAAGCAAATTCCTCCCTTCTTTGATATTATTTTTTACAAATGCCAGGTCGGGAAAAATGTCACATGTGTCACATTAAATTGGTAATATTAAGGTTTGGTTGTGATGTTATTGTTCCCATTTGTGTTGTTTTATGATCTAATACCACTACATGCAATTTAATGGCATGTCCCAGTGTGACAACTTACCCCATATAGTGTGACAATATGTTACAATATTAGGTTTGATGAGATGTTCACTGAAGTATGATTAGTAGTATGAAAAGTGTGATTAGCTTTCTTCAATTTTAAAAAGTCTTATTCTGATCGTTTCATTCTGCAAATAATATCCATAATTGTATTATAACAATATAACTTATTTAGAGATAGATAGATAGATAGATAGATAGATAGATAGATAGATAGATAGATAGATAGATAGATAGATAGATAGATAGATAGATAGAT
>NW_015505459.1:1077960-1100750 GCF_001515645.1 Sinocyclocheilus grahami
TACTTATCGTTCAATTAATATCTAGATAGATAGATAGATAGATAGATAGATAGATAGATAGATAGATAGATAGATAGATAGATAGATAGATACTATTTTATTTATATTTACTAAATATAATAAATATTTCTAAAAAATTTAAATAGCTTTTGTAATACATTTTAAATTGTATTTGCAGATACAGAGTGCTTATTGTGTATGAGAGGGGAAGAGGTGCATATGCGCATGCAAACCTCGGAGGACGTCTGGGTTAATTGAGAGCAGATTGGAGTGAAACCCAGTGCTCAAATCATCCTTGATCAAACCAAAAACACGAGTCACACTGCAAAGCTCCTCTACAGGGTCAGAGAAGACAATTATGATATACAATCTCAAACTACATTCATGTGTTCATAAAGCAGTCCATTCGTTCTCAGCCTTTTTTTTACACCTGTGATGTTCCGCACAACAGCAGCATCTCTTTATTTACATGATATTAATTTAACTCCTGGAACAGAGAATTAGAGTCTCATCTTACTAAAACAAAACTCTTCTCTTCTAAATATCAAAGGAATTATTCTCTGCTCACTCAAAGGTCTTGCTTATGAAACGATGCATTTTAATAACCAGGTGTGGCATCGATTGGAGCTGATAGACATCTGTTCTCTGAAGGATTTTTATACTAATCTCTTCCTCATTATAACCAGAACCGTCTAATTTATTAGTGCTTGCTAAGGCGTACTTAGAGTTAGGGATTTGAACTCATCCTGCACCATTTGTGCTGCAGACCAAAAAATTATGCCACAACTCAAATGCTTTTACTTTTCTAAATGTTCAGACGTTCAATTTTTGAGTACCAGACGTATAACATCACTGGCTCACCAATGGATCCTCTGCAGTGAATGGGTGCCGTCAGAATGAAAGTCCAAACAGCTGATAAAAACATCACAATAATCCACAAGTAATCCACACCACTCCATCAATTAACACCTTGTGAAGTGAATAACTGTGTTTTTGTGAGAAACAAATCCATCATTAAGCACTTCTAACTTCAAACTGTCTCTTCTGTTCAAAATAAGATTCTATAATCCATATTAACGCTTCCTCCAGTGAAGAAGTAAATCCCTTGTTGTTCTTTAACATAAAAATACACCCACATATTTGTTTAGAATCATTTTTGACAGTTTTTGCTTGTAAACAGTGCTTGGTCTGTGCATATTTCTCTCCTGATTCAGATTAGATTACATTTTCACTGGAGGAAGCAATATTACGGGTACACTGTAAAATAGTGTACCCGGTTTTTATTATATTTTATTATATATTTGTGAATTCTTATTAAAAATGGTCATGATTTTAACGGTAAAAGACTGTAAAATGCTACAGTAAAACCCCATTAATTGGTTGTATTGGACATTGCATGTAATTTTACAGTAGTATACCGTTTTTGGAAATGATTAATTTACAGTGAATAACTGTAAATTGACATTCCCAGAATTCCCTATGTAATATTTCATATTGGATGCTTTTTCGTTGAAATAACAGTTTCTTCATATTTTTTTCTTATCAGTTGTGTACATTAGGGTTGTATGTTACATGTTGTTAAATACATTTTTATTGCATTATTTCAGTTTCCTGTGTTACCATGATGGTGTTTAGTGTTTGTGTGAATGACACTGTGCACCTTCTTTGTATGTTTTTTATATGTATTCCTCGTGTATATATGTATTTATATGTATTTAAAAGTTGCTTGTGATGGGCTTTGGTTCATCATGTGACTTTCTCATCACCACCTGCTTTTGGTGGTTATCAGTGTATTACAAAGTTGCAAAACAGATTTCAGTACTTCAATAGGTTGGTATATTAACATTATATCAGTTCTGAATTGACAGTATTTAAATGTAAATTTAAGTTAAATCCGTAAAACCTAAATGTTACTATCATATTTTTTTAATAGTAATATTCTGGCAACCACAGCTGCCAGTTTTTTACCGTAAATTTTACAGATTTGTTTTTTTTTACAGTGTAGAAGATTTTAGCCAGAAGCAACGGATTTGAAGTTAAAAATTTAATTGGATTTATTTCTTACAAACATGCAGCTTTTCACTTCCCAAGACATTCATTGATAGACTGGAGTGGTGTGGATTACTTATCAGCTGTTTGGAATCTCATTCTGACGGCACCCATTCACTGCAGAGGATCTCTTGGTGAGCAAGTGATTTAATGCTAAATTTCTCCAAATCTGTTCAGATAAAGAAACAAACTCATCTACATCTGGAATGGCCTGAGGTGAGTAAGTTTTCAGCCAATTTAAATTTTTGAGTGAGCTATTCATTTAAGATAAAGCAAGTTCTTCATGCTCTTGTCTACTAGTTACAAAACCTAAGCTTTCTGTTCTAGCACATGTTTTAAAATAACACTAGCCATCCAGTGACCTCACAGACATAAGCTACCATCGACTCGCTTTGCTTAAACACATGCACACACATATGCGTAACCTCTGCCGACCTCGGCGGTTTTGCACACCGTCCTCCCACTGGGAGCGAAACTTTTGGAGAAATAAATAAATAAATAGAGTGGACAAAGTGATTTTAAACTGCACTGTGCATGACTAATGGTAGAAACATGTTAAAATCATCGCAGAAATGTCCTTGGGAAGACAAATGAATTTTCAGCAGAATAATTAACTTAATTAACAAATTTGCATGCATATTCATCAGGGCCATTGAAGTCTCTCCAGCTCAGTTTGATGAACGCGACTGTGCAATAACAGCCTCATTTACATTCTGTCTTCCATTGCCATTTCTGTGGATTACGGCGGCACAGGCCTGCATGTTTGCGCATATATCTCACGCAGCATTGTCGCAAAGACTCGAGAATTGATTGGCTGTGCAGGTACATGTAGGATCCGTGTCGGTTCTGTTCAAATCCCCCCTTTCTGTCCTTCATGATAGCTGTGGATGGGTACCTCCCTCACCCCCTCTTTCTCTCTCTCTCTCTCTCTCTCTGGTGGGCATGTCTTGGCATGGCTCCCACCTCGTAACTCTCCAGGGCTGCCCGGCTGTTCAGCGTTCCCTGCTGTCTCTGCAGGGCAATCTTTAAAGGCAGTAAGGTGTGACGATACCGACTGGCAGCTTGGCAGCGGTGCCCGAGGATATCGGTGCTCTCTGAGCCGTGCGTGGATCGACCGCCGCCATTGCGATCATCAAACTACCTATACATTAACATTGGAGGGTGCGAGCGTGGATGTGATTGGTTTTTTATGCATGTAAAACCATATGCCCTTGCTTCCATAAGCCTATAAGTTTGTTTGCAAAGCACATAAAATGCATAAATAATGAAGCCAGGTTCACATTACTATGACAACAACCCTGGACAGCATCAGCAAGACATCACAGGTGAATAAGACTAATAGATATCACCGTACTTTTCCGGCTGACTAATCACAGTGCATTAAGACAGTTGTTTTGTATAACAAGTGTTCTGAAATGTTATGTTTAAATATGCAAATCAGCCATCGTCTAATTAAATATGCACTAATTTGCATACATCTCCAAAACAGAAATGTGAAAATGAATGAGAATGTTCAAAATTCTTGACATATTAAAAGTTTGTACAGAAGGATATCTTTTGGGTATCTCTATATTATATTATATACAGTAAATCAGAAATGACTCAACTTACTGGGATTTAGGAAGTTTAGTGTATGTCAGTTCTACTTAAGTGGAGATTTCTGGCTCAGTGCATGAGAAAAAAAAATCATTTTGAGAAAATTACCTTTAAATGTATGAAATTTATATCTACATATGCAAATAGAAAAGGTGTTATAAAATAAACATTTAACAATTTCCACTAGTCTAAACAAAGACATGTTTTGGAAGCAAAGTAGCCCAAAATACCAGAATTGACAGAGCATGAAAAACAATAGTTTAGCCTGTGTGTTGCCTTAAACTCTTTATTTAGACAGTAATAAGTAATAAGTAATAAGAGCCTAACTTCAAGTCTCCACATCAGGCCAGTCTACAGCCATTTGCCCTGTTGTGCCAGCGTTGTGTTGCCAATGAAAGTCTTATAAAGTTATAATATATAATATTGTTCTAGCTAGTTTTCTGTTGAAAATGCAAAATGACGTCTTGAAAGCATCAGTAAGTAAGTCTGCAAGCTAATCAGTGTAAATGCTTATTGATCATGCTGTGCCAGTGAAATATTGGCAGGGCAAGTATACATTTTAACCCTTATTGTTGAGATCTGACACATTCAGAGTTGCAATATACAACCAGACTAAAATCTGTGCTTATAGTGAAGTATTCAAGCCTTCTGTATAAACAAAGAATGTCTTTTTTTCTAATTTGACAATAGATGTTCATTTCGAGTAACTACTGTTCAAACAAAGAACGAGTCAAACCGGAAGCCCTACACGGCGCCTCATAAAAATGGTGGACTCAAATTGAGTCCTGAAAGTTTAGGCAATTCACACAAAACGCGAGATGTAGGGTAGTGGATTAGTGGATTGGTGGTGAAGGGGAACACAAGGTGTAAAGACGCTTTTTTTTGTTAGGTTGAACTTACAGTATTTTACCTGTAGCGCACTGTTTCTGAAAAACACTTATCAGTCGTGAAACGCTGCAAAAGACACGAACAGAAGCACAACAGTTGAACATGTCCGTCTAGAGCAAGTTTACATTTAAAAAATACATTATGCAAAAAATACATTTACATAAAAAAAGGATCAACTGACCCAGATCACTGTAAAAGCAGTTCAAGCGGCATGTGAACTGATCGTCTTTTCATATTTACTTACAGCACGAAAAAACATGAACTAAACAGAAGGTTTTATATTTCACGACATTAATACACACTATTTTTCAAGTTTAAGTCCACCGACGTTAATCTACTCTCATGTCTGATTTGTTTGTCAGAAAAAATGTCGGATTTTGCATTTTGACTGGACATATTAATCAAGCACCCTGCAAAGGGTCAACTGAAATGTATCATTGTGGAAAGCAAAAATGTGTTCTGTGTGAACAGGATGCAAATCCATTCATAAAATGTGGTTTGATCAAATGTGTTTGTTTAGATTTTTAAGCTTTAATGTATAGTTAATTTCATAAGTCTGATCATAGAGTTGTACCCAAGCCTTCTCCAAAGTTTGAGACATCATATCTCCAGAGCACAAATTTTTTTTTTTTCTTAAATCACCAAGTAATTTGAACTAAGTGATTAATGCTAATAATTGCATGTTTATGTTTTTCTCTGGGGGACTAGATCTGTTAGACTTGTTTTTTTGAGAAAGCAAAGATTTAATTAATTCCAGCACAAAAGAACAGGTTTATCTCACTACAAAATCAGGATTAGAAAACAAAGAAATGAATGAATAAATAAATAGAAAAAAATTAAACAAACGCACTATTTGACACCATCCCCTCCCACACAAGGAATTACACTTTTTAGATCCAATATGTTTTGGCGTCCTGGAAATGTATCTGGCATAATTAGCACCTTGTTACTCTAAGCAAGATTGACAAGAGTTTATGTTTCATAAAACAGACCTGTGAAAATGTCTCACTCACTCACTCACTCACTCACTCATGTATGTGCTCATATGTTGCTGTTGTCTTTTCTTTCTTGCTGAAGAATAAAATGTATTCATGTATTTTATGCCAGTGTATAGGCCTACAGTGTGAGTATGCAGACCAAATTGTTTTCATGTATTGGTGCTTTTGTTTGCAGTTAAGTGGCTCTTTAGAGGAGTGTGTTTTTCTCTAACACACAAATTACATGTCAGCAAATCTTAAAACCTGTAATCAATTTAGAAACAGCATAATTAAGCAATAAGTTGCAAGAGGTTCTGCTTTATTATGAATTTTGGCTGTGTCTGAAACCAAAGGCAGCTGTCTTTCTGCCCAGTCAATCAATGACAAAACAGGCATATACTGTATATACAGCATGTGTGTGTGTGTGTGTGTGTGTGTGTGTGTGTGTGTGTGTGTGTGTGTGTGTGTGTGTGTGTGTGTGTGTGTGTGTGTGAATTTGTTTACTTCCAGCTTCTTATGTCCATACACTGCCTGCAAAGCATATATATATACATATATAAATATTTTTTTTAATATGCTACCAGGCATTGTTCTGTGTTTTTGCACATTGATGGAAAGGAAAAGAAATTAAAAGAACAAAAAAAAAAAAGTTTTGTTCTAGGTGCAGCTTCTTGTGTTTAAAAATCAACAGTTTCTGGAAGTTGGACTGTTTTAACTTGTCACATCATCTTAAAAACAATGCTCATGATGTGAGACGCTGAAAAAACAGCGAGATGTGTTGCAAACAATGATCAAATATATCTGTCTAGCACGTGTTTACATGGAAATACAGATGCAAAAATAGGTCCCGTTTGAACGGACCCTTACTTTATGAAAGATCTTCGCGTTAAAGGCTGCGAGGTTTGCAGAGCTCTTACGGCTCCAGAGAGTGTGACAGCCGTGAGGTGCGGCGCTGGCGTTTGATGGCACTATTGATGGGAAAGTTATGAGGAAAGTCACAGAGCCACAGAGGAATTTGATTACCTTCATCCATTATCCGCACAGCGAGCGACGGAGAAACTCGCCATCTGTCATCCGTTTCATTAGCATCGTCAACACCTGCCCTGCCTGTTTACCACTTCTCTCTCTCACTCTCTCTCTCTCTCTCACTCTCTCTCTCTCTCTCGCTCTCTCGCTCATACTGATTTTTTTCAAACAAGCTTTTAATGAAATAATAAATGTTTTTCTTTGCTCTTGTAAATATAGTCTTATCCTGTTTAGGTGAACATATGTGCTTCATATATGAGATCCGCTTCACAAGTTCGTCAAAAGAAGTTTACAGAGAGAAGGAAGATTTAAATACATAAAGCGGAATGATTTATTGAGTTCAGGTTCATTACGCCATCTGCAAAAAATAACGCAAAACCAATAGGATATAATCAGAGTTTGTTAACTTTTTCTGTCTATCTATCTATCTATCTATCTATCTATCTATCTATCTATCTATCTATCTATCTATCTATCTATCTATCTATCTATCTATCTATCTATCTATCTATCTATCTATCTATCTATCTATCTATCTATCTATCTATCTATCTATCTATCTATCTATCTATCTATCTATCTATCTATCTATCTATCTATCTATCTATCTATCTATCTATCTATCTATCTATCTATCTATCTATCTATCTATCTATCTATCTATCTATCTATCTATCTATCTATCTATCTATCTATCTATCTATCTATCTATCTATCTATCTATCTATCTATCTATCTATCTATCTATCTATCTATCTATCTATCTATCTATCTATCTATCTATCTATCTATCTATCTATCTATCTATCTATCTATCTATCTATCTATCTATCTATCTATCTATCTATCTATCTATCTATCTATCTATCTATCTATCTATCTATCTATCTATCTATCTATCTATCTATCTATCTATCTATCTATCTATCTATCTATCTATCTATCTATCTATCTATCTATCTATCTATCTATCTATCTATCTATCTATCTATCTATCTATCTATCTATCTATCTATCTATCTATCTATCTATCTATCTATCTATCTATCTATCTATCTATCTATCTATCTATCTATCTATCTATCTATCTATCTATCTATCTATCTATCTATCTATCTATCTATCTATCTATCTATCTATCTATCTATCTATCTATCTATCTATCTATCTATCTATCTATCTATCTATCTATCTATCTATCTATCTATCTATCTATCTATCTATCTATCTATCTATCTATCTATCTATCTATCTATCTATCTATCTATCTATCTATCTATCTATCTATCTATCTATCTATCTATCTATCTATCTATCTATCTATCTATCTATCTATCTATCTATCTATCTATCTATCTATCTATCTATCTATCTATCTATCTATCTATCTATCTATCTATCTATCTATCTATCTATCTATCTATCTATCTATCTATCTATCTATCTATCTATCTATCTATCTATCTATCTATCTATCTATCTATCTATCTATCTATCTATCTATCTATCTATCTATCTATCTATCTATCTATCTATCTATCTATCTATCTATCTATCTATCTATCTATCTATCTATCTATCTATCTATCTATCTATCTATCTATCTATCTATCTATCTATCTATCTATCTATCTATCTATCTATCTATCTATCTATCTATCTATCTATCTATCTATCTATCTATCTATCTATCTATCTATCTATCTATCTATCTATCTATCTATCTATCTATCTATCTATCTATCTATCTATCTATCTATCTATCTATCTATCTATCTATCTATCTATCTATCTATCTATCTATCTATCTATCTATCTATCTATCTATCTATCTATCTATCTATCTATCTATCTATCTATCTATCTATCTATCTATCTATCTATCTATCTATCTATCTATCTATCTATCTATCTATCTATCTATCTATCTATCTATCTATCTATCTATCTATCTATCTATCTATCTATCTATCTATCTATCTATCTATCTATCTATCTATCTATCTATCTATCTATCTATCTATCTATCTATCTATCTATCTATCTATCTATCTATCTATCTATCTATCTATCTATCTATCTATCTATCTATCTATCTATCTATCTATCTATCTATCTATCTATCTATCTATCTATCTATCTATCTATCTATCTATCTATCTATCTATCTATCTATCTATCTATCTATCTATCTATCTATCTATCTATCTATCTATCTATCTATCTATCTATCTATCTATCTATCTATCTATCTATCTATCTATCTATCTATCTATCTATCTATCTATCTATCTATCTATCTATCTATCTATCTATCTATCTATCTATCTATCTATCTATCTATCTATCTATCTATCTATCTATCTATCTATCATTTGTTCTGTCTATCTATCATTTGTTCTATCTATCTATCATTTGTTCTGTCTCTATCTATCTATCTATCTATCTATCTATCTATCTATCAATCATTTGTTCTGTCTCTATCTATCTATCTATCCATCCATCTATCCATCAATCTATCCTGAAAAACAAATTTGTTGTAGAAACAATTTTGACTCAGAAATTGCTGGTAAATCTATCTATCTATCTATCTATCTATTCATCTATTGTTCTATCAGTCTATCCAAAACCAAGCTGTCAACCAGCAGCTAATGACAAACAAACATGACAGATTGCAGACTGCCACACCTTGGCGTTTCAATAGTAAGGTAACAAAAAAGTAGAAGGAGGAAACAGTCCTTCTGGTTAGAGAGGCATTCTGAATTCCTCCTCCAGCCCTCTCTCCAAAATCCCCAGGTGCTGCTGCGGGCCCCATTAGCGCCCGAGTCCCTGCCTCCAGCAGTCCATGCATGTCCCCAATGACACTTTGTTGGATGGGAACCAAGTTTTTCCCCCTCTGCAGTCAGATAGCTCACTTCTGTTCAATCGCAGGACAGGGAGAGACGGGGGGTGGAGTCCTGGAGAACAGGGCCGTCCCGGTGGACAGGTGGAACAGAGGAGCATCATGAGCTGAACAACAGTAGGACAGGAGGACAGAGGGTGAAACATGACTGTCAAAAAATCAGTGTACTGTTTATTAGGCCACATGTGTGTTTGAAGCAATAGTGCATGCAAAAAGAAAAATTCTGTCATTTACTCACCCTCATGACATTAATAATCATAAATGTACTTTGTACCAGGGTTATTATTAACTAAAACCATTAAAAAAAAATTTGATTACTAAATCAAAAGAAACATTAATTGAAATTAATGAAAAAAAAACGTTGAGCTATCTGCCAAGGCAACATTTCTAAATAACTAAATAAATTAAACTAAAAACTAAAATGTAATAAAAACAACATAAACATATTTAAAACAAACATTAAAATGACAAAAACACAAGATAAACTGACTGCAAATTTAAAATTAAACAGAAAACATTAACAAAAACTATAATACTAAATCAATGCTACTAATACAATACTACTGCTTTGTACTGCTATTTTTTTCACTTACATTTATGTACTAATGCATACATTTCTAGATTTGTAATTTGCTTTTCAGCATTTCTCCTTAGAGTCATTCGCATTCCTCATTTGTAAGTCTTTTTGAATGTAATGCACTAAGTGAATAAATGTGAATGGTGTAAAACAGCCCTGCAATGCATTGTTGTTGAATGTGTGTGAAATGTAAACATTGCATTTGCTTGTAAAGACCCAATAGTGCAGAATACATTTGCATACTAGATGAGCATCAAAAGATGCCCAGTATGAAGCGTGTCACAAAGCTCCGCCTTCATTCTAATTACCTGGCTGGTTTCATCAAAGGTTTGGGAATGTTGTTTTGAAGCCGTGCCGCTCTGCATCTTACGATATTAAATGTAGAAATAACATGTAATGCAAGACTTGTATGATGATTTGTGTGAGTATCATGCGATACAAAATAGCAAATGACATTGAATGAGTCGCTTCATCAGTTCACAGTTCAGCGATCAGCAGTGTAAACACACCATCACACATCTGCTGTTGAAGCTACGGGAGCTCTGGGTCAAGAACACCTCCACCTTGAAAAAATGACTTCGGGGCAAATGCCCCAGTCTTCATAAATTCGCCCTGCCATTGTGTTGTTTACTCAGAGGCCATGAAATGAATGCATGGATTGTTTTCAAGGCTTTTGTCTGCCTTATGTAACCAGCACATTAGGATTTTTACTGCTATAGGGTAGTGTCACAGTTAACTTTTGACAAGAATGAAAATGATGTGAGAAATAGAAATACAGTGCGTTCAATGGATTCTACTGTTTAAAAACATACTCACTGTTCAGCTGACAAAAAAAAACTTTCAGTAAACAAAATCTCCATAAAACAGTTTTGAAATGTGTGAGTTGATGAAAATGACATGACCTAGGACCTTTATACCATTGTATACTCCATGCCATTGCAAAGAGTCTATCCCTCACAGCCTCATTTTAACCTGTGTTCAATTCAATATGGTGTCTAAGCTGACTAAAGTCTATTGTGAATACAGTAACTGTGTCCACTGTCATGGAGCGAGCAATTCAATTAATTCCTATCAGAGTTGAGCTTCGTGCTCACATGGTTAATTGTGGGATTGACAGCGGACCGTGTTGAGAGAAGTCCAGAGCGTCAAAATGTTGGGGAATGCTTAACTTCATGCAAATATCAAGCGAAAAATGTGGGAAGCAGCCAATTGCTGTGAGGTTCAGGTAGCGACGTCTGGCTTGAGTTTAAAGGGGTCATATGATGCGATTTCAATTTTTCCTTTCTTTTTGGAGTGTTACAAGCTTTTGGTGCATAAAGAAGATCTGTAAAGTTGCAAAGACTAAAGTCTCAAATCCAAAGAGATATTCTTTATAAAAGTTAAGAGTCAACCACGCCTACCTAAAACGGCTCGTTCTAACACGCCCCCACATGTCTACGTCACTATTTGGGCGGCGTTATGCAACTCTTCCCACATCTTCACGCAAAGAAAGAAGGTGTAACGTTTATTCTGGCTGTAGTATTGTTGCCGCCGCCACCATGTTGTGAAGGCGCTGTGTGCTTCGTTGTGAAAGCGAAACTACTTTGTTTGGTCTTCCAAAAGAGGACGATATCGCTTCGTCATGCCTGGAGCTGATCCGTGCTGGTCGCTGAGGAAACACTTCAACTTCGCGCTGTCGATCGCCGGATCGGCTTTCACCGTGGACGAAGCGGAGTCCAGCCCGGGGTCGTCACATGTGGTTTCCGCAGGCATCACAATATGGTAAGGGGCGTAACATTTCCGTCACACGCTTGAGGTATTCGGCCAATCACAACGCACTGGATAGCTGGCCAATCACAGCACACCTCGCTTTTTCAGACCGATGAGCTTTGTAAAAATCGATGCGTTTCAGAAAGGCGGGGCATAGAGGAGAAACAATAATGTACAGTATGTGGAAAATAATGTGTTTTGTCACACTTTCATAGTTTACATACGATAATGGTATCATTTTCAAAAACGTGCACTATGAAAATCATTTTCAAAAGCTTGCATTTCCAGGCCCCCAAAACACTGATTTTGTGTAAATGAATGGCCAAAATATGTAAAACGTGTTCTGTTTTTAGTTGAAAAAGGTGTTGTGTAAATGCTTTTACACTAAGAAACTTTGTTTTCCGTATTTTAGCTTAAACCAGAGCAGTTCGGGACGCAGCGTGAATCCCCCTACTCCACTTTATTCTTCAACGTGGAAGTAAGCTGTTTTCTGTGAATGTGCGAGACTTCCGGATCATTAGCCGCCATAGGGAAATAACAAAGTGCAGTAAACAGTGAAACTGTTTGCACTACAAACCAATATGTTCATTTAGATAACACATTAAAATAAAATGTAAAGACACACCAATTTACAATTTAAAGCAACAAAACCAGCTGTTTTGTACAGCTAAAAATAGCTGGAAGCTGACACCATAAGCCAAACCCATCAAATTTACAAATGACCGGAAATTTACAAATCTCCCCGGAAGGGCAGGATCTCAAAATTAAAGATGAATGATGCAACATAACGCCCATAAAGTGGTTACTCTTACTTAATTTCATAAATAATAAACAGTCACTTCTGTTGAAATTCATAATACATTGAACAGTTTTAATACTATGGTTTATGTTGTTAAAGGGTTACTCCACCCCAAAATGAAAATTCTGTCATTAATCATTTACCCCCATGTCGTTCCAAACCCGTAAAAGCTTTGTTCGTCTTCGGAACACAATTTAAGATATTTTGGATGAAAACCGGGAGGCTTGTGACTGTCCCATTGACTGCCAAGTAAATAACACTGTCAAGGTCCAGAAAAGTATGAAAGACATCGTCAGAATAGTCCATCTGCCATCAGTGTTTCAATCTGAATTTCATGAGGCGACGAGAATACTTTTTGTACGCAAAGAAAACAAAAATAACGACTTTATTCAGCAATTCGTCTCCGCCGCGTCACCCTGGTGCCATTGTGGAGAGTATTCACTGAACGCAAACTGAGTATGCTCTTCTGTGTCAGCCGCACCACACGGATACACTTTTTTCGTTCAAATCAAAGCGTAAATAAACGTAGAAAACGTATCCGTGTGGTGCAGCTGACACAGAAAAGTAGAACAGTATACGCAGTTTACGTTTAGTGGATACTCTCCAAAATGGCGCTACGGTGAGGAGACGAATTGCTGAATAAAGTCGTTATTTTTGTTTTCTTTGCGTACAAAAAGTATTCTCATCGCTTCATAAAATTCAGATTGAGACACTGATGGCAGATGGACTATTCTGACGATGTCTTTCATACTTTTCTGAACCTTAACAGTGTTATTTACTTGGCAGTCAATGGGACAGTCACAAGCCTCCCGGTTTTCATCCAAAATATCTTAAATTGTGTTCCGAAGACGAACAAAGCTTTTACGGGTTTGGAACGACATGGGGGTAAGTGATTAATGACAAAATTTTCATTTTGGGGTGGAGTAACCCTTTAAGAGTTTTGGGAGGCTACCTGTTCAGTAAAGCAGTTGTAGATAAATTGTAAATAAAACACAGTCATCGACCAATCAAGAACCAGAACTATCCATTATTTCCTAAAACAACATATTTCTGTTTTTTCTTTAAAATATATGAATATATTGTAGTCTAAGTGGTCCTGGTTGTGCAAAACTCATGCCGTTTGGATTATTTTGAACAGTTAATGAATTAAAATGATTGCGATGCTAGCAGAAACTTCACACTCGAGCAGTTCCGAATTTATTTTCCAATAAACTCCACGGCCTGATTTATTTTAGATTTTGGTATCAGTCGTGAACAGCAGGTGTGTTTCTGGGTAATGGCAGTTGGATCGTGTCCCATTTGCTCACAGACAAAGAGCACAGACAGACATGGACACATAGAAAGCTGCTCAGTTTAATGTTCATTTAATGTAGGCTTATTTCCTGTGATTGGACTTTAAAATCACTTTTATTTCAAATTGCTGACAGCAGGAAGAGGAAAAACACACTATGAACTGCTGCACTGTCCCTCAGGCATGCAGGTCTGTTAAAGTCTTTCACACAGTCACTTTCTGTTCTGAATTCTCTTATGCAGTGAAATGTGACTTTGGACAAAATGTCAACAGAATATGAAGTTCTTCAAGATGAACTCTTTAATAGCTTTGAGCCTCTTAGGAAGATCCACGCTATTATAAATGATCTGTCATCACTTTTTACTAATGGAAGTTAAATATGTCTCTTATTAGTCTTTCTGGGGCGCCAATAAACTTATGATTTATATAAATGACGGGAACTCATACATGTTTAATCATTGACTGTATCATGTTCATTCCTATGAAACTGAAACTTCATACAGTATGGATATCTGAAAAGTTAAAAGTTGTAGAAATGCTATCACACTTTTTACTGAAATACAAACAGGTAGTTTACTATGAAGCAGGGCTATTATAAATATGAAAGACTTGTATGAAAGTCTATTTTATTTAAAAATTGTATTTAAAAAAAACTCACTATATACACGATTCTATAAATTTAAAACATAAAAGTGTTAAATATTAATAATTGATATTAATAGATATTTTATATTTATGTATTTTGTGTGTGTGTATACATACAATTTTAATTAAACATACGGAAAATAAAATTATTATATACATAATTCTTGTCAGAATGTATGCCATATCTATTAAAAATATAATAAGATATATATAATATTCTATAAATGTCTTTGTAGTAATATATATATATATATATATATATATATATATATATATATATATATATAATTTTAATAAAACACTGAAAATGATGTATGATTCTTGACAGAATATATACCAGTGTGATTTTATCTATTACATACAAGCAAAAATATATATATTTTTTTTATATATTTTTAATTTTGTATTTTTTGTAATATTATATTTATATAACTATTATAGAAATATAAAATGTATATTTTAAATGTTAAATATTAATAAAAAGCATGAAACATTGTGACAACAGCATCTACTGGCACCTGAATGACCCTTTGAAAACCCAAAGCAGGAAATCTGTGTCGGACGATACAACACATAGTACAGTAATTACAGCATTTGTTTTGGAATGAGTTTACCCTTAATGTGTATGCCATTTAAAACATTACTGTCCCGAATTTCTGTTACGTAATTTTAGTTCTCCTTTCTCCAAACAGACTCTCACACCGGAACATAATTGCTGTCTTTCTCTCCTCTTCAGACCTCTGACTGCTGAGTTCAGGAGTGTTTCCCCATGCCCAGGCCTCGTGCCAATCCGATGCCAATCTGACATGCAAATGAGCTCCTGGCTTCTGCTGTGGTGTCATTTTATGGCAGCCCCTGCACCCATCACTCCCAGAATGCACTGCTTCCCACACCGCCTCTGCTCCTTAAAGCATCTAATTAAAACAGCAGATCCCTCTGCCTCACTCCTCCCCTCCCCAGTCTCTCACACCATTCCACAAGAGAAATGATTATTAGGAATTTAATAGGGAGAGTTTTGTGTCCCAGGCCATCTGTGTCCCGGAGAAGGCTGGAAATGTAGGGAGGGTTGACGATGTGACTAGAGCTGTCCTTTTTTCCCCTCTCGTAGATGTCAATTTCAACAAATTTCACAAACAAGTACAAAGAAATGGCAAATAATGCATTGAATTAAACATGAAATTTGAAAGTAGAAAAACTGAAATATTATTTTCATGTAAAACATACTCCAATATCCTTAGCTTACATTACACCTCATGATTCGTGGCATATACTGTACATTGTAATGTATTGTAAATGCAATTCGTATTTACTTTGACAATTAAGCCATGGGGTGCAATTATAAGCCACTCGTTAATTGATTCACTTAGAGTAAGTTGATTGTCTGTGTTTATGTATATGCATATATGCATGCATTATGAATAGCATTTTAATATGGGTCGCATGGACTCATGAAGAACAGATATGAATGTGAAAACTGTGGCCATATAAAAGCCAGACTGACGCCCCCGGCTCTGCCACCCACACAGAATATGCCATATGCTGCTATACTTTACCTCTATAGACTCCATGAGAGAGAGAGAGAGAGAGAGAGAGAAAGAGGGCACAATCGTGGTTAACCTCTCAGTCAAAGAGAGCAAATGCATGCCAACCATTCAGACCTTCACCCCTGAGACTGTAGAGTCTATGATGTCTGAAATCAATAGAATGGAGTTTTTTTTCAATATCGTGTGTCGAAATCAAACGCAAACAATCAGCAACAAGCACCAATTAATTAACAGATTAGTGTAACTGGCATCCAACCCCTATGCTCGCTTTTAATTATGGAAACCCGTGTTTAATTCGTCCTGGCTCTGGAACGATTGGCTGCGGGGATGTAAGTCGTAAGGAAAATGGCTGTCTGGGGAAACGCGGTACATGGAGCCCCGACTGGGAACGTTACAGTATCTCATCCCGTAATGGCAGTTCTTACTGTACTCGACTTGGTCCTCGT
Organism: Sinocyclocheilus grahami; assembly: GCF_001515645.1. NCBI lineage: Eukaryota > Metazoa > Chordata > Actinopteri > Cypriniformes > Cyprinidae > Sinocyclocheilus > Sinocyclocheilus grahami. The sequence goes on from NW_015505459.1 coordinate 1,094,450, forward strand.
GCTTTTTAAGCGAGAAAATCCCGTTGTAATTAATCGGGGGACTCGTTTGGCCGTCAAAATGAGGGCTGCTGTTCTCTGGAGAGGCGCTGTCGTAGTAGGACTCATAGGACGCGTAATAGTTGTACGGGCGGAACGGCTTGACGCCGTCGTGGGGCCCCGAGCTGAGGCCGGTGGGCGTGGCCATCTCCGCGTTAGGATACCCGTACAGAGAATCGTACTGAGGCCTGCCAGACAACGACACGTCCCCGTTGTGATCCGTGAGGAAATTTCTGGCGTTCAGCTGCAGGCAGCCGGCAACCAAGTTAGTAGTAGGCTGTGACAAGCCCTTACACAGGGTCTGCACGAACGCCAGCAGGTCGGGTCTCTTCCCGGCGCTCAGAGTCTCAGATAGAGCCCATATGTAATTCTTGGCCAGCCTCAGAGTCTCGATCTTGGAGAGTTTTTGCGTCTTGGAGTAGCACGGCACGACTTTGCGCAGGCTCTCCAGCGCGTCGTTGAGGCCGTGCATGCGGCTGCGCTCGCGTGTGTTCGCTTCTTGCCGGCGCAGTTTTACGCGGTCGCCGCGTCCTTCGGAGAATTTCTTTTTACGCGGACCTTTCTTCTTAGGGACACCGTCCTCGTCCTCCTCTCTCTCCTCCTCTTCTCTGTCAGTGTTGTCGTCCTCTGTCTCCTTGAGCTCTTGGCGAGTGAAGGTGGCACCAAACTGAGAGTCGCGCATCATGTCTGGGTCTTTAAATGGTACGGTTAGCATCGTCCCTGCTTCACGACAAAATCAACAACAAAATAAAGCAGACATGAGGTCAATTGCCCATGGGTCACATAAAGAATTTCAACATTTTCCTTTTTTTTTTTATATGGTGGCTTTGGATGTATGACTAAAGAAAGTCTGTGATTAGCATTACTTGAAGAGACTTGAACGGTTTGCTCAACAATAATGTGATATTTTAAGCTGCTGTTGTTTTTTTATCTTAAGAAATTCACAAAACCAAAACTAGACTGTTAGTTTATGAAAATGTTTCAAAATACGTCTCAGACTTTAATATGTATCTGTTACGGATTCATTTATAAATGTACCCCTAACCTGTATAAATAGGCTAAGTTGCAAGTAAAAAGAGTGCCATTTATTTACAATCTATCCCACTGTATTTTGTGCGTTATTGCGGTCATCAAACTAAATGAGCATCCCAAAAAATATGCTTTTAAACATTGTAATTTAACATGTAAACATTTTCATTCAAAACCGAGCAATAAAAGTTAGCACGTGCAGGAAAACTGTCAAAACACATCAGAACGTGTTTGTCATTGAAATCTAGGCCTACAGGCTGTTTCTTTTTAATCGCTGATGGTTTCTAATAAACATGCATTGAAAAATGTTAATATATACCCCGTCTGGTCGTATATGATGTTTCTAGTTTTTATTTTTAATCATAGCCTATGCATAAATCGTATGTGGATGTTATATATCAAATCAAACGAGAACCTGCTGATTCGGATGACACATATTGTGGTTAATTAACATGACCACATATCAAATCCGTGAAATTGTATCAGTCAACTCAAAATTCGTTTTTGTTAAGTAAATGCATTTTACACAACGCATTACAGTTTCTATTATCATCTCAGGAGGGTGGTGGTCATGTATATTGATTTCATGTAGCTCATTTCTAATTGGTTATACTGGCCGATGTTACTCCTTACACAGACTAACAACAATTACAAAATAGCAAGGACGAACTCAAAACCGTGCCATAGTGCATTGTTTGCACGGCGGAAAAGACTGGAGCTATGCGCGTGACTGTTTAACACAATAAACACAACAACAACACATGCATGCCCAAACTGATTCTCTAAAGCAGACTGGTTTTCCATGGCTCACCTGTTTCTTTCAGTGTTCAGCTCGCATGTTCGGATTCCTCGCGACGCGCAGAGCTGCCTCCCATGTGCTTGATGCGAAGCTGTAAGAATTCCTTTAATCTCCCTCTCCCTCTCTCTCTTTCACAGAGAAATGACACTCATGCCAGGCACCAGAGCTGGTACCCATGCCATCTGCCACTGACGTTTTGTTGGTCACGTGACGCGGTCCCTGGGGACCTTCATTCGGCTCTCATCATCTGGTGCGCGCGGTAATGGGCACCGGGAGGCTCTCATTTACCGTCAGAAAACTTCGAGTTAAAAAAAGAGAGATTAATGCCAGTTCTGCTGCGGCAATAGCAGTGTAGAGACGGCTAAATGATTTAGACTTTAAAGCGAAGCGTGTATTTGATTATAGGGCGACGGATGCTGCAGGCAAGAGCAAATCAGTTCACCAATGCGTGTTATAGAGTCGTCTGATGGATAATAAATGCTCAGATATTACATAAAATCTCTGCACACTTACATATGAATAACAGCCTGCGTGCATATGCATGTTGAGGAGCATTCAGTTGGTAAATAGAGCAAAGAATGAATTCTGTCATGATGTACTGTATCGCATATATTCAGTCAAACTCTCACTTAACAGTGATGGTATGGGTAATTATGATATTTAGGTATTTCGAAGAGAACGGTGCTTGTGGCTATATTGCAAGAAGGTTTTGAGTCTAAAGTCCAATTTGGATCATTTATGTAAATTCTGTCTTCCAAATTAATTTTTTTTGCCATATTTATTGGGTGAACAAATGAACACAATCAAAAAAACTGAGAGACAAGAATCATATGATGAAGGCAGGTTTAAATGAAATGATAAATTATGTTCTCAGTATAATTTTTTCTTTTTTTTAGGCAAGCGTTCACGTGTGTTTTAAATGTTACAAATTTATTGGCCAAAAGTGATGGTTTCATACAGTGTTTTTATTTAATTTTATTATTTTTAACTTCTTTTTTAATGTTACTGTTGAGTTTTTTTGCTGTTTAATGTATTGCTTTGTCTTTCAGAATTGTTTAAAATGTTATCAATTCAGTACAAGTTTTCTTTTCTTTTTTTTATCTATGTCAGATTGGGGCAAGTTGTCACATTTGTGTTTAATGTTAAATTAAGAATTAAGTTATGAACTCATTGGTTTCATACAATATGTTATTTAGTTACATTTTTTAAATGCTTTCTTTTTATATAATTTCAAAAAAAAAATTTTTTTGCTATTTTATGTAAGGTTTTGTCTCTTATAATTGTTTTATTGTTTTAAATATTAGAAATTCTGTATGAAAACATTATTTATTTAAAAATAATGTTTTTATTCAGTATATTTATTTTTATTGATATACAGTGGGTACGGAAAGTATTCAGACCCCCTTAAATTTTTCACTCTTTGTTATATTGCAGCCATTTGCTAAAATCATTTAAGTTAATTTTTTTTCCTCATTAATGTACACACAGCACCCCATATTGACAGAAAAACACAGAATTGTTGACATTTTTGCAGATTTATTAAAATTTATTATTTTTAAATGTTTATTTTCTATTTTTTCTATTTATTTATTTATTTATTTTTGAGAATGCAAACGGTGTGTGACAACATGCCCCACTATTGTGCCAATTCATATAATTAAAAAAAAAAAAAAATAATAATAATTATTATTATTATTATTTATTTATTTATTTTTGAGAATGCAAACGGTGTGTGACAACATGCCCCACTATTGTGCCAATTCATATAATTAAAAAAAAAAAAAAATTATTATTATTATTATTATTATTAAATATAGTAGTATAAAAATATAGTAGAAATGTCCAATACACTTGAAGTTTTTGTGTAAGGTTTTTTTTTTTTTTGATCTTCAAATAAAAAAAACTTCATAAGATAATATTCACTGAAAGTGGCCTGGTCTCCCCTATTCTGAGACACTGAATAATTACCATACATTTACCATAGTATTTACTCCATTCTACTTGTAAGAGTACCAAGCACATAACACATATTTTCCTACAGATAAACCTCCCAACATGGTAGTACCATGGTTATGCTGGTGTTAGATATTGTTGTGTTAAGTGCTACTGTAGTTTAGGCCCACAGTGTATGACAACTATGAATCTCTGTAGTGCAGTCTTGCGAGAAGAATGTTAGAAGTGCAGCTGTGTTTAGTTTATGCTTCATCGTCCTTAAATCATATTGCAGACAAACTACTACTTCTCCAGCAAGTATTTCTCTGTGCAGCAGAGGGCAGTCCCCAAAACGCCAACATTTGGACGCGCACACACACACACACGTTCACTCACACTCTGCCCCCTAAAACGCCTCAGCTGGCATTCTGCACGTTCTGGTCCAGTTCACACCAGCATCTGATGAGTCAAACTCCTCATTTCAGACTAATCAGTTGACTGCACTAATTGCAAATGCAAATATGCAAATTTAAATTAATTAATTACTCCACTAATTAGTTCTCTGTTCTTTTCAGGTAATAAATCATTGTGTAGTTGAAAGAAAGAGAAAGGGGAAATGCATTTATCTGCCACCTAATACTCTTATAGTGATTCACACACGCTCAACATGAGCCCAGTTACACGCCGAGGTGAAAGTTGGGAAGAATTCCAACGGGAATGACTATTGACTATTTTGACAATTTGAATCAGATAAGACTAATTTAATAACAAAAACCAAAAATATGTTCCAAGTACGTTTTGTTCTAAGAACATTCTCATTAAGTTATGAAAACATTACTTCTGCATGTTCTCTGAATGTTCAAAGCATCCAGTATTTTTAACATTTTTAAATTACATTTTTTTTTCTCTTGGTTATGTGAATGGTAAGGACACATTTTTTCATTTTGCAAACATAATGGGAATGTCACTTTGAATGTTCTCTAAACAGTACAAAAGAAGTAGTAACATTTAAAAAATGTTAGATTAACATCCAACTAAAACGTTTTGGGGGGGGGGAAAGCATTCCAATAATGATGAGGTTTTGAGAACAGTTCTATTAACGTTTATGGAAGAACATTTGTTCATAACTTTGAGAGAACCTTACCAAAACATTTAAAGAACATTCCCAGTTAGCTGGAAAGTATGATAAAGAAATAATGCTTTTAACCACTAAGGACACATTAAATTAATCAAAAGTAACAGAAAAGACATTTATGCTACAAAAGACTTCTATTTAAAATAAAAGTTTCCTTTTTAAGCTTTCGATACATCAAAGGATTCTAAAATAAATGATCATGGTTTTCCAAGAAATATGAAGCAGCACAACTGTTTCCAACATTGAAAATAATAGGAAATGTTTCTTGAGCAGCATATGATGCTGAAAATGTCGCTTTGCATCACAGGAATAAATTGCAATTAAAATATATTTCAAACAGAAATATAAAACAGCATATTTTGAATTGTGATAATATTTCACAATGTTATTAATTTTGAAATATTAATAATAGCAATATTAAATCATATTAATTTTGATCAAATAAATGCAGCTTTGGTGATAAGCAGCTTATGCCTTTGAAGAAAACATTACAGGTGTGCATCTTGAGACAGAACAATGTCACTGACATATTTTAAGACATTAAGACATGATATTTTCTGTTGAGACAGCTCAAACATGCGTTTTAGTTTAGGATTAGCTTCTTAAGTCTTGTCTGTGAAACGGGGGTATATCTTTTGTTTTATCTTGAAACCTTAAGTCTTTTTTTGTGAAATGAATGCCACTGGTATGACGTTTTGTTACATAATGGTTTTAGATATCAAAATAGCTTTTAGGTCCACTAAATATGAGTATATGTATGTGGGGAATGTAACTGTTAAATGTACATGGAAGTTTAGCGGAGTAAGAATCGTTTCACATTGGAAATTCACTAAAATCCTTGTAGTTAGGAAAATGTATCCTTTATTGCAGTGTACATTTTAATTATCGCGGCGAGTAGCGAAGATGTCCCTTATTGTTAATATGACGGAGTGTGTCAGACCCTTCCATTTTCTGTAGTTTGACGACGTCCCCTTAATCCTTCACTGAATCGCTTGTGTCTGGCGATCCCCGCGCCTGCGCCGCTGCGGCTGCCGCACTCGCTACCGCCAGACTCGGAGCCCGACTGAAATCACAGACACGGGCCTTCCTCGCCAGCATCCCTCCATCCAGCTCTCATTCCCAGGGGAGGGGGGAGTAGCGAGCAGCATATGATGCTGAAAATGTCGCTTTGCATCACAGGAATAAATTGCAATTAAAATATATTTCAAACAGAAATATAAAACAGCATATTTTGAATTGTGATAATATTTCACAATGTTATTAATTTTGAAATATTAATAATAGCAATATTAAATCATATTAATTTTGATCAAATAAATGCAGCTTTGGTGAGCAGAAGAGTCTTCTTTCAAATATAAAAAAAAAAAAAA
>NW_015505459.1:1100812-1129048 GCF_001515645.1 Sinocyclocheilus grahami
GCTTAAGCCAGGACTAGGCCTTAGTTAAATTAAGACATTTAAGCAGCTTTTATAAAAATGCCTTTGAAGAAAACATTACAGGTGTGCATCTTGAGACAGAACAATGTCACTGACATATTTTAAGACATGTCAGAGCAAGATATTTTTAATTGAGCATTTTAGTCTAGGACTAGCCTTAAGCTTTGTCTGTGAAACCGGAGGATAGTGTATCAGAGCACTATGGTATATTCCATCTGATTTATTCATGGTACCACCCAGTATTTTTCCTCAGGTTTTTAGCAGCTATATCATAGTGTGCCGTGAGACGGATGGCAAACCTGGATGATGCTTTGCTATTCTTCCACCTGTAAATGAGGCTTTTTGTTGCCACAGCGATGACAGCTCGTGCTCGTCAGCTGTTTTAATTATCACATTATCAGCGTTTAAAGGCAGTGTGACGAGCCGAGTTGCTAATGAAGGCGCTGGAACACTCACAATGAGATGGAGATGAGACAAACCGCCTGCCAGAATCACAGGTGACACTGCGACTGCTGGTCCGATCCGAAGCTGCCAGTGGCACAGACAATCTATGCAGGCGGAAAAAGAAGGATGTGTCAGAGAAAGACGCGTGTGCCGTACCTTTCCTTGAGTAAACCTCTTAAAAATAGACCCTTTTCTCCCCGCAGATGTTTCTTGCAGTGGCATTAACTAACACCTACACTGCAGGCGCACCCTCGCCTCACTTTTCATAATCACACTTTTACTGTGTTGCAAAATGCAAAAAGCACCCTGGTTTCAGCACACACACACACACACACACACACACACACACACGATCAATCAAAACACGACGTTACACAGAGATTCACATCATAACAGGTGCATCTGCTGGATTTCAGTCTTCCTGTTCAAGCTGTTTTAAGTTCTTTCTGTGATCTTTCCTTCAGATTCATATACTTATCAAGAGACATCACTATGAAGGAACATTTATGGGACTTTTAAATCTTATTTAGGCTAATTGTCATTATTTATTCAATTTCACATCCTCACACTATTGTTTGTATCCATTGGAATTTCTTATTTAATCCCTGGCACCTGCTCTGGAGCCATTCAAGGTGTATTTTAAAGGTGACATATCATGAAAAGCTGACTTTTCAAGGTTTTAAGTGCTATTATCAGGTCCCCGGTGCATCTACCAACCAAGGAAACGTGAAAAAGATTAACCCAGTATCTTTGTTTTGGGAAGCCTTTCTCTGCAAGCCTCTGAGAAAACGAGCGCGTCTGATTTCGCTCTCTTTGTGACGTGGCAAAGGGATCTCATTATAATATTACCGCCCCTTAATCTGTAAGTTTCCACCCACGGCGCCGTCATTTTGATTTCGCAGCAACAAGAGAGAAGTGGATTTATTGATTTATTTACTGTATATTGCTGCTGCCACACAGATCTCAAATAAACGTGTGATTTATTTCCCAGCTGTTTACCTTCACAGACATAACCCACTGTTTTTGTAACTCGTGTGTGTTTTTAACGTAAACTTGTGTGTGAATGAGAACTTAGTTTAGTACTCACATGCTGTGACAGCCGCTTTCTGTCCGTGTGCACTCAGAAAACCGTATATCAGAAGTTTAAACTCATATGGTTTAAAACGCATGATTTCAGCGCGATAAACATGATAATCAGAACCAAAACAGATGTTTTTAGCAGGTCCGAGCTGTGATGGCGCAGCTCTATTCTGGAAAAGGGGGGACGGGGAGCAGCAGCCACAAAGATATGTGTGGTATTTTGAGCTGAAACGTCACAGACACATTCTGGGGACACCTGAGACTTATATTACATATTGTAAAAAGGGGCATAATATGTGTCCTTTAAAGAGGAATACTTATTCTATCAAGGCGTAATACGTAATACTTTAGTTATTTATTCCCCTGTTGTTGTTTCAAACCAATATAACAAGATAAACAAGGGCTTTTCATCAAAAAAAAAAAAAAAAGGACAAAATATCATAAAATATTATGTAAGTCCTTTAATCAAGTCTTATAATCTACAGCTTTGAATGAAAAGTAGAAGTGTGTTGGAAACTGTTATTTTAGTATCAGTTATATTTATTATAGTACTTACTAATATTTTGAATGATTTTTTCATATATGTTTAATGCATTTTTGTGTATTTTAGTATCTTCAAGGCAACTAAACATATTAAAGTTAGTTGCAAGGCAACATCTCTCATTTTTAAACTTTTTAAATGTAAGTTTTTCAAAAGTTTTGGAAACAGTGTTATTTGATCTATATGCTGTTATAGCATTTATTAATATTTTGAATGAGCTTTTATTTGTATATTTTTTGTTTTTAATGTTAAAGTAATTTGTTATGTGATTTTGTCATTTATTATTATTATTATTTAGATTTCTACTTAGCTTTAATGCATTTTTATATAGTTTTTTTGTTTGTTGCAATTTTAATATTTCAGCTTAAACTTGTTTTACTTCAGTTAGTTGCCAAAGCAACATTTCTAATATTTAAGCTTTTTCATTTTAAGTTTTTCATCTCGTATTTATATTTTCTTTTATTTACGATTTATTTTAAATCAATGAAAAACATTTTTAATAGTTTTAGTTTTAATTAACAATAACAAACGCTGATTGAAAATTAGAATAGCAAGAATGATGACTGTTTTCAAACAGGTTTCCCAGATTCCCATGACTCACATAGACTCACATAGACTACTTTTATTCAAATTTCAGATTTAGATTTTTTTTTTCAATTAACAAAACACAAAGTTTAATAGTTTCAGCTAACTTTAACAACACTGGTTGGAAAATGGAATTGCATAAATCATGACTGTTTTCAAATAGGTTTCCCAGATTCCCATGATTCACTTTTATGAATCATGAGATTCATAAAAGTGAATTTTTTTTTTTTAGCGTTCATTAATATGTTCATGTTGCCATTTTAACTTTAGTTAAAATTTCAGTAATTTTGATGTGATTTTGTCATTTTATTTATTTTAAATATAAAGTTTTTTTTGTTTTAGTTATTTTACAATAACAAGTTAAAACTAAATGAAAATAACAAATGTTGCCTTGGTAACTAGATTAAATAAAATAGGTGGGTAAAATAAGTTTTATATTTTCTTTTATTTCAGCAAAAGTTGTGTATGTAGAATAATCTTACATTATTTAAGTGTAGGTGAAGTGGTGCTAGAATCAGACTGACACACACACACACACACAGTGACGAGTGGGTTGGCTGGCCACTGTTATTCTGCCGTGATTAGAGGACTTTGGGTCTCAGAACCACCATCTACAGCTGTGCTGTTTCTACCAATTACATGGCCCATATGCCAGCAGCCCACTCCGCCCAGGTGGAACCTCAGATGGAGAGAAAGGTGTGAGCCGAACACAGCGATGGTCACACACAAACAAACACACACACATGCGTGGAGGTGTCTTATTTCCTGAAAGACACGCACACACGCTTAGGGTGTTAAATATAGAAAGGCTGATCTTTTATGTGTGCCATTCAATTAAGCAGAAGTTTCTAGCGAGAAGTTTGTCGCTACAGTACATTCTGCTTTAAACAAGCGTTGCAATGAGAAATGAAACATTTAAAATATTCAGTGGGGCCTAAAAACATGAAAACACAGATGGAGAAAACCAGCACTAATTAACATGAAATCTGAAATCATGAATAATTTATTTGTTTTTAAAATGTACAATGTAAATATATCGGAGAGGTGAAAAGGATTCATATGTTCTGCCGCAGGGCAAATATCACATGTTAACAAGAGCTAAAGAATCAGAATAGCAGGAGAAATATGGCATCGGTGTTTGAGATGAAGGAGAAACAGCTGCTTCTTACATTTTTAGATGTCAAATATTTCTACATGCTATTTATCTTTTATTAATATGAAAGATGTTTTTTTTGCATGGCAGATATATCACTACACCTATAGATATTACCTGCAGATGTTCATTTTCATGTGTTTACAAATATGGTTATGTGATAGCACATCCTGAATCATTTATTATGTCCATTTTATGAGCTCTCAACACAATTTAATCAAATTACCACTTGTGATATATTTTTTTAAACCATCTCGAAATAATCCTGCACAGTCCATGTGTTTTATTAATTTGATTTCAAATAAAAAATAAGAGTATATATTAAGCATCTGACATGTGGTTTTAATTAATGAATTAATGCTATTTATATTTATTCATTTAGTTAGTATAATTTCTTCTAGTTATAAATGACAAAACAATTAGCAATCCATTATTATTTTACCTAGAAGAAAAGAAATTACATGAAAATATTTCATTTTTGTATTTAATATGATTCAATAGTTTTATAGAATCATGTATTTGAATGTTTATTTAGAACAAAAATAAAGGCGCACATCAAATATTTGACGTTTTCCTGAATTTTATTCATTACTTCACTCATTCAGTTACGTTTCTTCTAGTTTTTTAAAATAAAAATGAACAATAATATAATACAATCATACTGCTCAATATAATGTTTATTACTTTAGAAGAAGAAACTAAATGAAAATATTATTTTTATATTTTATACGTTTTATAAAATAATAATAATTATTATTATTATTATTAAACTACTAAGATTATTAAAAGTATTTTTTTTTTATTGTAAAACTGTTATGAAACTTATATCCTTGTTATTATTATTATTTTAATTACAGAATGAAAATATGTACTTTTTAATATGCAATATGATAAAAAACTATATTAATAATAATACCGCTCATTATTATTTATATATTTTAACTAGATGTTATTTTCTGCATTATTATTGTGTAATATTTAGTTTTTAAAACAACAACAATCATTAAATATATGTAATTATTAATATTGACTATTACAATTAATCTTATTATTTTTTATTAGCAATGTATTTTTATCTTCCTAGCATGCAAGCGTTGTGCTATCGGTACAGCGTGACAGTGATGACTGTATAATGTTTGGGAGGGTTAAATGTTCTGCTCTCTGCTTGCTGAGAACTCCGGGCTGCTCTTCCTGCTCTCAGCAGCTCAATAATCCAACCCTTCTTATCAGGTCGTGTGTATTGGCAGGCTCAGCTTCTCTCTCTGACTCACTGCCAGCAAATGATGGCACCAGAGCCGGTTTGGAACAGGAAATGCTGGTTCATCAGTGGCTGGGTGGCATCCAGCCGCTGACATCAGCTGTCAATCATACCAGAGCATCTGTACTTCAGTTTGTTGAATTTATTCATGATGAGGACAAATCTCTTGAGGCTGTGCTTCATTTGACAGGGACTCGTTCATTTTGACTCTTTGTGTTTGCATACTCATGTCTCTCTGTGTACTAATTCTATTTATTACTTAAGTAATTGTCAAATGTTCAATACAAATCAATTCATTTCATGGAATGTTGTGGATTCTATACAAGTACAACATAAGTCTGTGGGGCAAGACATTGAATACATGTTAAAATACTCACTGTTTCAGAAGTCTGGCTGCAATATTTAAACATTAAAATGAGGCTATGATGAAATCGCTTATATCTTTGTTTGTACAAACTTTTGATTGCAAACTACTTGAAGGAATACTAAAAAGAGGTTGAAAATAGAAATCCTGGAATTTCAAAAGTTTATCCACCTAAAACATTATTTACAATGGGATTTAATGGGATACACAAAAAAAGTACATATTTTAAAGAATGTTTACAAGCATCTGACTGTTATTATATCGAGGGGAAAAAATGATCAAATAAGAAATGAAGTCAAACAGATTGAAATGACATGAGTGAGTAAATGAAATATTTTTTTCATGACATTTCTGTATGGAAATATTAGAGTATATGTACGTACCTATTATCGTTTTTATGAATATTTAGATTTTTGATTTCATTTGAGTAATTTTGTTGTATTTTTTGCCATTTTCTTATATTTTTAATGTCCATAGTTTTTATGAATTTTAATTAAATTTTTAATTTGAATTATATTTAGATTTTTAAACTTAATTTTTTTTAATCAAATGAAGTTTTTTTAACGTCTATAATTTTTATTCCATTTTAGTTATTTTAGTACATTTAGTTAAATTAAATGAAAATGAGAACAAAAAGTATTTTATTTCAATTGAAGTAATGAAAATGTTATTTATGTTTTTATTTTACTAGTCTAGCTTTATAATACAACATTGTACATTATCAATAATATTGACTCTGAAATTGAAATTGCTTATGTTCCTTTATTTTGAGTGATTTGGGATAAAAGCATCTGCTAAATGCATGTGTAAATACTCATTTAAATTAAAAGAAAAAAGTAGGCTGCAGATGCACTTGTTTTGAAGTAAACTACCAAATGAAATCGTTCCAATCTCACGACAAATATTTGCGTTTATTATTAATTTCACTGATAAATGTGATTTAATGCAAGAACAAAAATACCACACATCACTCGAACCTTCCGGGCAACACTTACTCTGACACCTCCATTACTGCAATATTCTTCAGATAACACAGCATATGGCCTGTTGCTACGGCGACTCCTTCTTAATTACAATATTCCTCTTCGAAATAAAAGTCGCTTTCAATGCGCTGACCTTTAGGAAACAAGAGAGACTGTGAAACCCAGAAGGTCTAAACTTTCTGCTCACAATATGCTCAGCAAAAGCTGTTAATTCTTCATTAAGAGAAAGTAGTTGTGTTACTCTGCATGTGTGTATGAATGTGATACATATATGTATCACCGTAACAGATATGAAATAAATATAAACACAAGACTTACTGTACATAACTATATCATGTATGAGTGTCACATACATCATTTAAAATCCAAAATATATATTCATAATAAAGAGGTGGATGGGGGGGACCCTTAAACAAACAACATACAAGCATCTGCTTTGATGCCCTGATGATCATTTTCACTTCAACATGTTTGCTGCGTGAAAATTGAATATGGTGTAAGCGAGGTGTTATGCTGCTAGGTTTTTGTTAGTGCTGTTTTTAATCTGTTAAAGTTTTGTTCTGGCAGGCCCCAAACTGCTACAACACCTCTCATAAACACAATATATATATGATAGACTAGTCTTAAACTAAAACTAAAGAACACAATAACTTCCTAAGAAGCAACCGTACACTTATATTAGACAATTTTGTCTCATATTTCTGTTGATAGATACTGTACGATGAGGACAGGAGTGTAAGGAACCAGGTAAACAAAAAGAAGAAGAAAAACAAAGTGTTCATGATTACTTCAGTTAACTAAAATAATATGATATCAAATACCTGTTTGCCATTTCGAGCAGACTGTTTCTGTACTGCTAAAACGACCGGAAGCGAATGACACCGGAAGCCTCGCACATTCGCGTTACAAATGGCCGCGTCCACTCTAAAATATGTGAATGTTGAATTACAATTCAATTAAAAGGCATACAAAACGTGTTTTTTTTTTTTTACAGTGGCATCTAATAACAAATGGCTTCTTTCACAAACGTCTGTTACAGCTATCCTCGCACATTCGCGTTACAAATGGCCGCGTCCACTCTAAAATATGTGAATGTTGAATTACAATTCAATTAAAAGGCATACAAAACGTGTTTTTTTTTTTACAGTGGCATCTAATAACAAATGGCTTCTTTCACAAACGTCTGTTACAGCTATCCACTGTAATTACGACAGTTATGTTCAATATATTCAATATATTAAAATAATATAACAAATACCTGTTCGCATTTGCAATATCAAGCAGATTGTGAATCAACATTCACCGCTAAAAAGACCAGAAGCAAATGACAAGGAAAGCCTGGCACATTTAAATTACAAATGGCCACCTCCACTCAAAAATATGAATGTTTGAATTAAAAGAAGGTTAAAATGGATACATTAAACCACCTGTATGTGAGTTGTTGGTTTTTTTACCTTGAAATATGAGTTTCAAAATCACTCTAATGGTACAGTGGCATCTAATAAGGTGAATAGGTCCTGTTTCTTTCACAAATGTCTGTTCTAGGAGTTTGTAAGTTTGATGAGCGGGTACGAAATTCCGCGAAAAAGATGGATTACTTTAAGGCAGCCACAAATGCACGTGTACAATTATCCACTGTAATTACGCCAGTGATTTTCATTCACTTAAAGGGGTCATATGATGCTATTTTAAAGATCATTATTTTGTGTATTTGGTGTAACAGAATATGTTGACATGCTTTAATGTTCAAAAAACACATTATTTTTCAAATACTGTACATTATTGTAGGTCCTCTATGCCCCGCCTCTCTCAAACGCTTCGTTTTCTACAAAGTCCCTCCTTCCGACAAGCGCAGTCTGCTCTGATTGGCCAGCTGACCCAGTGCATTGTGATTGGCCGAACACCACAAGCACTCGTCGGAAATGTAACGCCCCTAGAAAATCTAATGCAAAGAAATTTCTTACTGTCTGAATTCTATGTGGGGTCATCCATGCTACTTTCCTTCATTTAACAGTGCCACCTAGTGGCAGATTTTATTTTAGTACTGTTAATAATAATAATACTAGTTAAGAGGATTCCTTTTCCCATCATCATTTACTCACCAAATAGTCACAAACCTGTATGGGGTTCTTTCTTCTGAGGAATACAAAAATAGAGGTTGACGCTGCTCTTCTCCATAAATTGAGAGGATAATCTATCAGTGTAGCCTATACTGCGCGTAGTACAGCAAGCATTACCTTCTTTAGAGAAAATCAGTTCTGTCATAATTACAGTGACACCTAGTGGCAGAATTTGCCGCAATCTTCACCTATTACCATAATATTAAAGGGGTCATATGATGCTATTTCAATTTTTCCTTTCTCTTTGGAGTGTTACAAGCTACACACACACACACAGTCTCGTTCTCTCTCTCCCCCACACACACACACACACACACACACACACACACACACAGCCTCGTACTCTCTCTTTCACACACAAACACACACACACACACAGTCTCATACTCTCTCTCACACACGCAAATACACACACACACACACACACAGTCTCGTACTCTCTCTCACCCACACAAACACACACACACACACACACTGAAGCATCATCTCAGCACATGCCGTCACATTCATCTGCCACATGATCTCTGGTAATAGTCTGAATCTACAGGAAGCTTTACTGTAAACCACAAGAAGGCAAACTAAATCATGTGACCCATATAACCAAATTACAATTTGCTTCATTTCAGAAGAAATGCATATCCATTACTTACTCGCATTTCGTCTGGGTAAACAATGCTATTAATTTTGCTGTGCAAAAATATGGAGGGAGGAAGGGGGGGGGGGGAAGACATTTTTTTACATTAATAACTCTGGTAAATAATATACATAAATGAGATACAGAATTGTACAGATTTTGTATAAATAAAATACAATTCAGAAGCTCAACTTTACTCACGTCACACCCTCAGAAAAAGAAACACATCCAGTCGCTGCATGCATTCGTTTATCCAGTCACATATCCCATCTCAGACTCACTCATTCAGAGAAACCATATTTACAACAAAACAGATGAAATAAATAGAAGAAAGAACAGAGTTAAATGTTTCAGTTAACAGACTCTGTTAAATCTCCTGAATGCTGAACATACAAATCAACAGGTTTAAATGTTACAGGTCACATTTAACCCTGAAATCAAACAGAAAATAAATCAGAAGCTATATTTTGGATTATGAAGCATATTTTATGCTTACATTATTTTCATGGCAATTAACCACATTTTCCCATTGACATAAAAAAAAATGAAAAAAAAATGTTTTCCCCGGAATTACTAGAATGTAAAAAACAATTAAATATAATATAATTGTTTTTTACATTCTAGTAATTCCAAAAAATATATATATATTTTTCATTAATTTTTAAGATAGCAAATGTGTGTGTGTGTGTGTGTGTGTATTTGGTATAGTACACTACTATTTAAAAGTTTGAGGTGAGTTTTTTTTTAAGAAATTAAACGGAAATTAAACTTTTATTCAGCAAGAATGCATTAAATTGATCATAAGTGACAGTAAAGACATTTCTAATGTTACAAAAGATTTTGATTTTAATTAAATGTTATTTTATAATGATTTCTGAAGGATCATGTGACACTGCAGACTGGAGTAATGATGCTGAAAATTCAGCTTTGCATCACAGGAATAAATTACACACAAAAAAAAAACTTACTAAAATAGAAAATTCACAATATTACCGTTTTAACTGCATTTTTCATCACATAAATGCAGCACTGGTGAGCGTAAGAGACTTCTATTATATAAAAAAATTGTACTGACCCCAAACCTTTGAACAGTGTGTGTGTGTTTTTATGGCCTTCAATTTATGCTCATTTATCTAATGCAATCATTGTATTTGAGTATTTTTAACAATCTATTCCACATTCTTTATAGTCCTAAAAACTGGGTTCTTTTCGTCATGCAAAAATGTCATTTCTTATTTGTGACCCTGGACCACAAAACCAGTCAAAAAATTTTTTAAATTGAGATTTATAAACCATCTGAAAGCTGAATAAATGATGGTTATGATAGGACAATATTTGGCAGAGATACAACTATTTGAAAATCTGGAATCTGAAGGTGCAAAAAAATCTAAATATTGAGAAAATTGCCTTTAAAGTTGTTCAAATGAAGTTCTTAGCAATGCATATCACTAATCAAAAATTAAGTTTTGATATGTTTACGGTAGGAAATTTACAAAATATCTTCATGAAACATGATCTTTATTTAATATTCTAATGATTTTTAGCATAAAAGAAAAATCGTTAATTTTGACCCCCATACAATGTATTTTAGGCTATTGCTACAAACATACCCCAGCAACTTAAGACTGGTTTTGTGCTCCAGGGTCACATTTGTTTATGTTTGATTTCAGGGTGATACATGCCCTGGACATGTTCTCTTCAGGTTTCTTGAGATGACCTGCTCAAAGGACAGAGAAAAGCTTGTCACAAACCCCCAGGAAACCAGCAAAAATGACATACGGTGTAATATACAGGTATTGCGGAGCGAGCACAGTGATATGGCTATGACTTACACACTACTATATGGTCAGTTATAAGACTTACATCGTCTACGGTGACTGCTAGTTTGTGTGTTCCTGTAGAAGACGTTTCAGTTCGGTTCGCTTTCAGAAAGACTACATGAAGAAAGGCATCCGAAGGTAAGCGAGAGAAGGAAAAATCTTAGGATCAGGCGTTTTCTACTCCACAGCCGCACACAGATGTGCACGAATAGGAAATACTGCCACTTCGTACGGCTTTTCTCAAGTTATAAAAGCTCTGATCTAAACGCAGACAGTCATTTACAATAGTAATACATATACATAGGGTTCCATATATGCGCCCTCTATTAGCAGATGAGGTGAACAAACGTGTGTCGGAGCATGTTTGCTGAAATGCATCAGTCCATGTCAGGAAGAGTGCATTTCAAATAGCTGAACACAACATCGCTATTGTCAAAAGCCGAATATTGTTCACAGGTGCAAATGCTGCTAAGATTAGTTATGTACAGTTTACTGCAGGCCACATATTATATATATATATATATATGTATATTTAGATATAAATCACAGTTTGAGCTTTATACACATACCAAGTGATCTGACTGCAAGGCTGCGGAAAAACATAGAAAGCATTTGAAATGGAGGTTTTAATAAGAATCCTTACGTTCAGCTGCTGCATGCTTTTCTTAGTGGATGCAACCGTTGCACTTTAAAGGTTTGGGAAGGAAATCTGGTTCTGTAAATAAAACAGACCAGACAAAAGCAGCTGTTGTCTCTCGTCCGTTTTGTCCTTCATCATTCAGAGAGATCAGTCTTATGAAAGTCTGGAGATTTGGAGGGGATAGAGGCCGGACACTAAGCATTAGCCGTGTCCTCTAGAGGGTGCCGTAGTCCTTCAGAACCGAGCGCTCTCCTGATGGCAAGTTCATCGCTCTGTGTCTGGCCTCAAGACGCCACTGGAAGTCACTCTAGGCATTTGCACTTTCTGTTAAAAGCAGATTGAAGACATTTAGATCAGTCGAAGATTGCATCAGAAGATAGCAAAAAAGTGACACTGAAAAATGCCTGAATGTCATTGCATTATCAAGTATCTGCATGTCTTGGATGCTCCTGCACTAACGTTGCTTTTCTTCATTAATTTTATAATCTCAATGTCTTTTTGTTAAATGTCAATTGTCAAAATTGGTGGATCTTGTTCCCCACAAATTCACACAAGTGTCCTAACAGAGGAACCACATGATCAACTAACTACAAACAAATACAAATTTACAAAATACTTTGTCTTCATTCTGAACATTCAAATATTTGGGGTCGGTACAATTTTATAAATATAATAGAATATGCTCACTAGGGCAGCATTTATTTGATGAAAATGCAATTTATTAAATTATTAAAATTTTAAATAACTGTTTGAGTATATAGTAAAAATGTAATTTATTCCTGTGATGCAAAGCAGAATTTTCAGCATCATTACTCCCATCTTCAGTGTCACATAATCCTTCAGAAAACATTCTATCATGCTGATTTGATTCTCAAGAAAAAAATCGTATTACCAATGCTTCATATTGTTGTAAAAATATATGTAATATTTCAGAATTTTTTATGAACATAAAATTGAAAACAACAGCATTTACTTGAAAAAAAATTCATTACAAAGATCTTTACTGTCACTTTAATGCATCTTTGCTGAATATTTCCTCAAACTTTTGAACCGTAGTGTATCTTATACAAGCTTATTTTTGTGGAATGTTTTTCTATCTTTCTTTAAAAATGTCACTTGTTTTGATATTTTATTATATGATGCATTAACATTCAGACATTAATTGTCTAATATGTTGTTAGTGTCACTGTAAGTATTAGCAACAGAAGTCTCTGTTACAGAATAAACGTGTGTGTTTACCATCGCGTGTTCTCTTGTCTTCATCTGCTGGTGATTCTGCCTCTTCAGACACTTCTCCTGTTTACAGACATCAGATTATTAGAGATGAACAGACAAAAAAAAACTAAAAACTAAAAAAAATCACCACACACACTGTAGCAATACAGTAAAACATTTTCAGAATGGCATACTACAATACTACTTTGACTACTTTTTCAAAATATAGACAAGTGTCAGTGGCGATAGCCTCGCGGGCAGCACGCCGACATTTAGCGCCGTTACGCTTCGGGCGTCCCGAGTTCGAGTCCCGGCTTGCTGACCTTTCCTGATCCCGCCCCCCTCTCTCTCCCACTTCACTTTCTGTCTACCGACTGTCCTATCAAAATAAAGGTAATAAACGGCAAAAATAAATCTAAAAAAAAAATATATACTATAGCATAAATAAATATATATATAGTACTGTGCACAAGTATGCATATTCTCATGATACACTGAATAACCACATGCATACCAAAATACAATGCATTATTAAACTTCTATTTCTAAAGTGACTTTTTTTTTAACAAATCTATCTCTAGATAGATAGATAGATAGAAGGTTATGTGATTATTGAGTACTGAGTATATAATGCACAGTATGCATTAAGCAGTATGCTATTACTCTATTCTGCACATAGCATTATTCTTATTACTCCTCTGATCTATAGCATAAATAAATATATATATAGTACTGTGCACAAGTATGCATATTCTCAT
Source organism: Sinocyclocheilus grahami (assembly GCF_001515645.1). Lineage (NCBI taxonomy): Eukaryota > Metazoa > Chordata > Actinopteri > Cypriniformes > Cyprinidae > Sinocyclocheilus > Sinocyclocheilus grahami. The sequence continues at coordinate 1,114,426 of NW_015505459.1, forward strand.
GATACACTGAATAACCACATGCATATCAAAATACAATGCACTAATTAAACTTCTATTTCTAAAGTGACTTTTTTTTAAACAAATCTATCTCTAGATAGATAGATAGATAGAAGGTTATGTGATTATTGAGTACTGAGTATATAATGCACAGTATGCATTAAGCAGTATGCTATTACTCTATTCTGCACATAGCATTATTCTTATTACTCCTCTGATTATCCACCAGAGGGCAGTCAATACTAAAAGTTACACCTGAGCAACATTAACTGAGCTGATGGTAACAATTATACCATTGAACACAATACCGTTCTGTAAGTTCTGATGTGCCTCTTCGTTATTTGATTTGTCATGGGGACTTTCTTCTGGGGGTCCATTTACCCCCCCTGGCTCCGGGTCGTCCTCTCCCCCCCTGTCTTCCTTTGGTCCCGACAGCTCTGGGTCTTTTTTGTGCTCCTGGTTTTCTGCTGTTGCCTCCTGCTGTTCCTCCTGCTCTCGTTTGGCCTTCTCCTCCGTCTCTGATTGGAGACACAGCAGGAGGTGCATTATTCACTATTTGCTTACTCAGAATGCATAAAATGTGCAAAATGCTACAAAAGTTTGGATGTACTGTAACAGTTCAGAACTATTTTCCCAGTTTAAGTCATCAAACTATGAAATAATTCCCAATCTTCAATTTGTGCTTCTCATCTCAACATTTTCACACCCAAATTCACAAGGTGCATCCTGGGTTTTTAAACACTATTGAAGGCGTTTACATGCATCATGGACACTTAATGGTTAATTTTCCTATCCAATCCAACTCCATTCACACATTGTATACATGTTTGTATAGAAACATGTATAGAAATTTGTACATGTATAGAAATGTATGCATAGGCAAAATTAATACATTTGTCAATAACTAATTTCAAGCAGAAGCTTTTACATCAAAAGATTGTTCAGATCAGTGAGAAACAAATTCACGTTTTATTTTATACTAATTTATTACACTACCATTCGTTTCAGTAAGATTTTTTGAAAGTCTCTTCTGCTCACCAAGGCTGCATTTATTTAATCAAAAAGACATTAAAACAGTAATATTGTAAAATTGTATTACAATTTAAAAGACCTATTTTCATATTTTACAATTTTCAGCATCATTAAACCAGTCTTCAGTGTCACGTGATCCTTCAGAAATCATTCTGATTTGCAGCTCAATTAACATTTTGTATTTTCTCCTAAATAAAACACAATTATCTTAATTTCATACTAATTTTGTGCTGCCATTGAGTTGTTTGTAATATACTAATCCATTTTTAAGACGTTTTCACTTTAAACCATCACTTTTTGTTTCAGTCCATAATCTATAATACTTCAGTAAAAAAGTTCATCACCTGTTGTCCTCCTCTCACATCAAAATCTAACATCATATTTGTTTAGAACTGTTTTTTGCTTGTAAACGGTGCTTGACCTGTAAATATTTCTCACCTGATTCAGACAAGATTACTTTTTTCACTGGAGAAAGCCATATTATGGATAGAGGGCTCGTATTTTAGCTGGAAGCAACAGTTTGAAGTTAAAAACCTCTTAATGATGGATGTATTTGTTTCTTACAAACATGCAGCTTTTCACTTCACAAGACATTTATTGATGGACTGGAGTGGTGTGGATTACTTGTGGATTATTGTGATGTTTTTATCAGCTGTTTGGACTCTCATTCTGACAGCACCCATTCACTACTGAGGATCCATTGGTGAGCAAGTGATGTAATGCTACATTTATTCAAATCTGTTCCCATAAAAAAAACTTATCTACATCTTGGATGGCCTGAGAGTGAGTACATTTTCAGCTAATGTTCTATTTTTTTTTTTTTTTTGGCGAACTATTCCTTTAAGTCAGCAGTGTGAAACAGGCTTAATAGAAGCATCTCCTGTTTTTCCATCAACAATTTAAAATCATTCAGGACTTTCTGTTCTACTGAAGATACTTTCAGTGAGCAAATTTTTGAAAAGTACATTTTAAATTCTGATTTAGGATATTAAAGACTTTTCTGAAAATAAATTTTAAAATATAGCTGCAAGCAGTGATTACTGGGGTTCAAGAGCTTTAGGTATTTAAGCACATAAGGAAAAATACATTACATATTATTTAGCAAGCATGTAACCACCTAAATCAATTATTAAAAAAGCATTTTTGTCAAATCCAGGTGATTTACCATAGAAATATGATGTTTTTATAACGTTTATGATTGTTATAGCGCCAGCTGTGGTCCAATCTCCCTGAAACTTTGCGTGCTGGTTTAGAATCACCTGTCGCATGTGCTCAGCGGGTTTCGTGAAGTTTTGAGTTTTCGAGGCTTTATAGGCTTTGGGGCATATTTGGATAGGCCCCTTTTCTAAAGGACCCCATTATAGCTTCCCAAAGGGTAAATGTAGTCCAGCGATGGTGTAGATCCCAGTTCTTGGCTGGATGACTGATGTCAGCCGTGTGTAACAGCAGAGACAGAGCATTGGGTTTGTCAATTCTGAGGAAAACACACACCAATCCCACTGATAAATACGTGTTTGCTCTAATCTAATCTAATCTAATATAATCTAATCTAATCTAATATAATACATTCTTATTTTATTTATTGAAGTTATTTATTTATGGGGATTGCAGTGTCTATTACTAAAATTTAAGACAGATACAGCTAAAAAATCAGCAGCATTTATTTGAACAAGATTTATCTCACAATAAACATTAAAATTAAACAGACAAATGTATAAAATAAAAATAATAAAATACAGTTTGTTACAGTCAATAGCTAAGGATAAACATTTCCAATGAATCAAAGAAAAAAGAAAAAAGAAAATCAAACAAATATTTTCTTTGATTTATTGGAAATAAAATATAATTCTATCTCGATCAGTATTTGTTTCTAGCTTTCCAGCGAAAATATTTTGAAAAAAAAAAAAAAATCAATAAACCATATAGAAGCAAAATTGTGTAAGAAATTATGAATGGGAGGGAATGAACTTTGAAGCTGGAAGACATTATTTATATATTTTTTAAAATAATTTAAGACCAACAGGTGATAAATGTGCTTTTCTGACACATGACAATAACATTTACTTTTGTGTCATTTTCCTGCATTAAAAACGGCTCCTTCTGAGAAAAAGACCACAGTAATCTTTTAGTTTCAGGAGATTCAGAGAAAAAAAAACATCAAATTGTGCTCAGATTTTGCAATCAAGTATGCAATCAAAAGACAGGATCTCAATATGAACTCCTCAATAAGAATTTCTAATCAAATTAATTCAGTTAAGCTGTATTCATTTTATATTATTGTATGTATCATTTGTCTATTTGGTGCTCAAACTTCATCGGCCAACGGTGGCCATGTTTTTTTTTTAGATACGCAAATGTCCCCATAGACACTTGTGGCACTTTGGACCAAGACCGTGCACAGCGATTTTCATGTTGATAGGACAAATGGTTACCTAGTTATAGCCATTTTTATGTTTCATAAAAGCGCCACCAAGTGGCCAATCTCCATGATTTTTTTTCCTGTGACCTCAGCTTGAGCTCTTACATAACTGTTCCGAGTTTGCGAAGAGATCTCATTCCGTTCAGGAGTTTTAGGCATTTTACTAAAAGTGGCCCTGCCCCCTCCGAACGTTTTGGCGTCCCTTTGCGATGGTGAGTCGAAAGCTCAACTTTTTTATATATAATTATTTGTGACGGTGAGTCAAAAGTTCAACTTTTTTTTGATAATTATTGATATTCACTCTCCATAAAATCTTTCTGCACTGGTTTGGTTACGATCGGGCGAAAAACCTAGGACTAGTTCGCAAAAAAAGGTTTTGAAAAAAATGCGAAATACCCCAAATTTCCCCAGGCTCACGATTGAATCTGAGGCATGCGTTTTGTGAGCGATTTCTTACTTTCGATTGCTGTAGCGCCCCCGTCAGGCCGATTGGGGTGAGCCTCGGTCACGTTGCTATGCGCTTGAACCCCTAATTCAGTATATTTTGCTTACTCCTTTGGGAAATAGATTCAGAGAAAAAAAAACATCAAATTGTGCTCAGATTTTGCAATCAAGTATGCAATCAAAAGACAGGATCTCAATATGAACTCCTCAATAAGAATTTCTAATCAAATTAATTCAGTTAAGCTGTATTCATTTTATATTATTGTATGTATCATTTGTCTATTTTTATTTCTCCACAGAAACAGTAGAAGAAACATCTTGAGAAACATCCATCTCCATCACGTCTCTCCAGCTAAGAAAGAGCAAACTCTAAGCAATAACACCTGGCTCTGGGGAGACACAGATGAGGCAGGAGGTGACAGACAACAGTGAAGCATGTTTGTTGTAAAGTTTTCTCACCCCTCGGGCTGCTGGAGGAAATTCTTCATGGCTTTGACCTGCTGAAAGTGGCAGGACATGTCAGTGGCCAAAACCATCTCGACCACGAGCGCCCTGAGCTCTCTAAAAACACAAGCACACAAAACAACTGCACTCAATCTCTTCATTGGAGAAAATAACCGTGTTCCGCTTCAAAGTGTGAGGATAATAGTTTTCTCTCTGAATGAGAAACGAATCGTTTCTGTCTGTATTGCAGTAAAACTTCATCAGACTTTTCTTTCTCTGTTGTGATTAGTTGAGAATAGCACAGAGAGAATGGTAAAACACTTCTTTCAGTATTTTCTGCAGGCTGTTTCTTCAACTCTGAGAACTTTGCCCCTTAAAAATATAACACCGTTACACTCGTACTTCTTTATATGTGACCCTGTCATAAGTAGCACGGGTATTTTTGTGGCAATAGCCTAAAATACATTGTATGGGTCAAAATGATCCAAAAATCATTAGGACATTAAGTAAAGATCATGTTCCATGAAGATATTTTGTAAATTTCGTACCGTAAATATATCAAAACTTAATTTTTGATAAGCAATATGCATTGCTAAGAACTTCATTTGGACAACTTTAAAGGCAATTTTCTCAATATTTAGATTGTTTTGCATTCCAGATTGATTCCAGATTTTCAAATAGTTGTATCTCGGCCAAATATTGTCCTATCCTAACAAACCATACATCAGTTGAAAGCTCAATTTAAAAAATAATAGGTGCTCAAACTTCATCGGCCAATGGTGGCCATGTTTTTTTTTGAGATATGCAAATGTCCCCATAGACACTTGTGGCACTTTGGACCAAGACCGTGCACAGCGATTTTCATGTTGATAGGACAAATGGTTACCTAGTTATAGCCATTTTTATGTTTCTTCCCTCTTATAGCGCCACCAAGTGGCCAATCTCCATTATTTGTTTCCTGTGACCTCAGCTTGAGCTCTTACATAACTGTTCCGAGTTTGGTGAAGATATCTCACTCCGTTCAGGAGTTATAGGCATTTTACTAAAAGTGGCCCTGCCCCCTCCGAACGTTTTGGCGTCCCTTTGCGATGGTGAGTCGAAAGCTCAACTTTTTTATATATAATTATTGATATTCACTCTCCAGAAAATATTGTCCTATCCTAACAAACCATACATCAGTTGAAAGCTCAATTTCAAAAATAATAGGTGCTCAAACTTCATCGGCCAATGGTGGCCATGTTTTTTTTTGAGATATGCAAATATCCCCATAGACACTTGTGGCACTTTGGACCAAGACCGTGCACAGCGATTTTCATGTTGATAGGACAAATGGTTACCTAGTTATAGCCATTTTTATGTTTCTTCCCTCTTATAGCGCCACCAAGTGGCCAATCTCCATTATTTGTTTCCTGTGACCTCAGCTTGAGCTCTTACATAACTGTTCCGAGTTTGGTGAAGATATCTCACTCCGTTCAGGAGTTATAGGCATTTTACTAAAAGTGGCCCTGCCCCCTCCGAACGTTTTGGCGTCCCTTTGCGATGGTGAGTCGAAAGCTCAACTTTTTTATATATAATTATTGATATTCACTCTCCAGAGAATCGTTCTGCGCTGGTTTGGTTACGATCGGGCGAAAAACCTAGGACTAGTTCGCAAAAGTAGGTTTTGAAAAAAAAAGCGAAATACCCGAAAATTTCGCCAGGCTCACGATCGAATCTGAGGCGTGCGTTTTGTGAGCGATTTCGTACTTTGAATGCTGTAGCGCCCCCGTCAGGCCGATTGGGGTGAGCCTCGGTCACGTTGTAGGCGGTATGAGTACTACCATCCCTCCAAGTTTCAAGTCTAGTTTAGTAAAAAAGTTTAGTAAAATACCTATAAAAATATAACACCGTTACACTCGTACTTCTTTATATGTGACCCTGGAGCACAAAAGCAGTCTTAAGTCGCTGGGGTATTTTTGTAGCAATAGCCTAAAATACATTGTATGGGTCCAAATGATCGATTTTTCTTTTATGCCAAAAATCATTAGGATATTAGGTAAAGATCATGTTCCATGAAGATATTTTATAAATTTCGTACTGTAAATATATCAAAACATAATTTTTGATAAGCAATATGCATTGCTAAGAACTTCATTTGGACAGCTTTAAAGGCGTTTTTCTCAGTATTTAGATTTTTTTGCACCTTCAGATTCCAGATTTTCAAATAGTTGTATCTCGGCCAAATATTGTCCCATCATAACAAACCAATTTCAAATCAATTTCAAAACATTGACCCTTATGACTGGTTTTGTGGTCCAGGGTCACATATTAGTAATTTTTCTAAACTGAAATGGTAGCCTTTTACATCTTAAACACCTATCTATCTATCTATCTATCTATCTATCTATCTATCTATCTATCTATCTATCTATCTATCTATCTATCTATCTATCTATCACACACACACATATATATATTGCGTGTGTGTGTGGGTACCCAAATACTGGGTACTTTTATATACCAGTGGTAATTTTTATTTTTTTTTGTTAAATGAGCATCACTTTATAATGGTCTTGGAAGCTATTTCTTTATGCATTTTTGCATATACATATATATGCAAAAATGCATAAAGAAATAGCTTCCAAGCTATTTTTTGTCATTTAACAAAAAAAAATAATAATTACCACTGGTATATAAAAGTACCCAGTTACGAAGACAGTTCACAATACTGTAACTGGAGAAAATGTATTGTCAGTTAGCAATTTTTCTGTTCTCTGGAAACAAAAGAAGTGAGACAATGATGGAAATGATTAGATGCTGGATGTGAAATCCTGCTGTACCTCCAGTCATCTTTGGAGAGGTTGTACAGGATGTTCATCTCGTCGTCGTCCTGCAGCAGTCGATACGCCGCGCTGACGTGATGACTCTCCAGCACAGAGCGGTCGTTGTACAGGATGGCCGTGTCCGACCTGCAGGAATCAATGTAAACTCAGTTCTAACAGAACTGAATCTGATTTATATTTTACATTTACAGATGACATACAGTGTCCTGCAGTGTGACTCTTTTAGCTTTTTTCTACTGTAATTATTGTATGCTGTTTTAAGCTCATATTAAACTGGAGAACACGTGAGTTGCACAAGGCATTGCAAGTGGTTTTAAGTGTGTTGCTAGGTGTTTGCATACTGGACCAAGTCAAAGAAGTGTAAAGGTCTCTGCACACTGAGTCCGAATTTTTCATCCGAAATTTTTGCATGTTGAAAAATAAATACGACCTCATGTTGTGTCAATCACGTTCACACACTGCCTTTGAAACTTTCGTCCGTCATAAAAAAAATTCGGACCAGGTTCGATTTTCTGCATTTTCGCATACGTAGCAAGCATTTTGATAGGAAAGGATGACGAATACGAAAAAAAACCCCGAAAAAATGCATACGAAAATTTCGGACTCAGTGTGCAAGGACCTTAAGTCTCAATGATATTATTTAGTTTCTCTCATACTGTGTAATCAAATACTTTTGATTATAAAGGAAAAGTACTATCATTCAAAAGTCGGGTCAGTAAGATTTTTATTTAATTTTTTTAAGAAATTAATATTTTTATACAGCAAGGATATTAAATTGATCAAAATTGGCAGAAAAGACATTTATATGTTACAAAAGATTTCCGTTTCAAATAAATGGTGCTCTTGTACTTTCTATTCATCAAAGAATGAAAAATATGTATCACGCTTTCCACAAAAAAATATTAAAAAGCGTAACTTTTTTCAACACTGATGATAATAATAAGAAATGTTTCTTGGCAGCAAATCAAAATATTAGAATGATTTCTGAATGATCATGTGACACTGAAGACTGGAGTAATGATGCTGAAAATTCAGCTTTGACCACAGGAATAAATTACAATTTAAAACATGTTCAAATAGAAAACGGTTATTTTAAATTGTAATAATATTTCACAATATTGCTGCACTTTTGATCAAATAAATGCAGCCTTGGGAAGCATAAGAGACTTCCTTAAAACAAATCCTTACTGAGCCCAAACTGAACAGTAGTGTATACAAACTAACCCACAGACCATTATTTTAGTCCCATCTCCCCATTCTTCTCATTTGTCCCAGGTTATGTTTGATAGTAGTTTGATTCGGTCGGTTGAGGTGCAGGAGTCTGATGGATGACTCAGCCAGCGGTGCTCATGCGTTACCTGGTCTGGATGTGGAAGTTGTTTGTGGTCCCGGTGTGTTCGTAGTCGTGGACGGCAGCAGCGAAAAGCATTGCAAAAATCTCCAACTCTGTCAGCCAGTGCTGGAGAGGGAAAACAATGTCACATGAGAAATCTTTAACATCTGAATGAAGTTAAATCAAGAGCAGTTGAAGCCTTGATGAAATCTCCAATTTCTAAGCTGTTTCTTCAAACAAAAAGTAATCCCGTGCGTATTTCCTCCAAAGTTTCAAAAAAGATCTCAATAATGTTTGTGCTCACATACTAGAATAGATATAGATACAAGGTAGATCTCAATATGAACCCAAATATCTCTAGCACATTTAGGTCTGTACACTTACTTTATGACAACTGAATAATTTGTGTCTATGTTCATTTCTCCTTAAGAATTTTAGAAGAAACATCTGAAACAACGTTGGTTTAAATAATGCATTACTGACATAATAACAATGAGGTTAAATGGAGAGCAAATGGAGACTTCTGCTAAAATTCCCACCTTTTAAGATGGGATCTTGAGGGTCCCAGTAATCTCAGAAAAGATCTTAATAATGCCCCAAAATGTGCTCAGATTTGAGAACATAGATCATTGAGATTCATAGATCTCAATGTACACCTCTATACTCTTAATCTATTTCAATATTGACACATTTATGTCTATTTTTATTTCTCCTAAAAAACTTAGAAGAAACATCTGAGAAAAAAAGTTTCTTTTTAAATAAAACCCGACTTTGAACTCAGTTTAGACTTTATATCGAAGCAATAAAAAAATTGTGATTTCAATCTGTATACACCTATTTTTGAACAACTATTGACTCATTTGTGTCCATTTTTATTACTCCTCAAAAACTTCAGAAGAAACATGATATTTAAATAATGACGACAATGAAGTTAAGCAGAGAGCAGGAGACTTCTGCTAAAATTCTTGATGAAAAAGGAAAACATCTCAATAATGTCTCAAAATGTGTTCAGATTAGCCAAGACACCAAAGTTTACAACAAGAACATTTCTACCACATTCAGCTCTACACTCTTACTTTATGACAACAATATTGACAATATTGACTCATGTCTATTTTTATTTCTCCTTAAGAATTTTAGAAGAAACATCTGCGTCAAAGCTGATATTTAATTTAAACATGACTGAGAACTCAATTAAGTATTTATTTCGGAACAATAAAATAAAATAAATAAAAATATTATGTGGCTTCAAATTGAAATTCATCTCTATACCCTTAACTTTATGACAGCTATTGACTCATCTTTGTCTATTTGTATTTTAGAAGAAACGGAAGAAGAAAGAATTTTATAAGAAAAACCTGAGACAAAGTTGATCTTTATATTAAACATGACTGAGAACTCAATGAAATCTTTATTTCGGAGCAATAAAAAACTTTTGTGGTTTAATTCTTGGAAAGAAAAGCACAGAGTCAGTCGCAGTAGAATAAGTGAAGTGACGTGTGACGTCTGGCCAAGTATGGTGACCCATACTCGGAATTAGTGCTCTGCATTTACCCATCCAAAGTGCACACACACAGCAGTGAACACACACAAACCGTGAACACACACCCGGAGCAGTGGGCAACCATTTTTGCTGCGGCGCCCGGGGAGCAGTTGGGGTTCGGTGCCTTGCTCAAGGGCACCTCAGTCGTGGTATTGAAGGTGGGAGAGAGTGCGGTACATTCACTCCCCCCACCTACAATCCCTGCCGGTACGAGACTCGAACCCACAACCTTTGGGTTATGAGTCCGACTCTCTAACCATTAGGCCATGACTTCCCGAATAATGAACATATGTTGACAGACAGGCTCGGAAGGATGCCGAGCTCTCAGCTGCTCGCCGCATTCCCGCAGGACTTCATCTTAATATTTAATCACCTATTAGAAAGACTCCAGTTCACTTCAGTTTGGTGTAAAATGACACCATCTCACCTCATTTGTCTTGAGTCACACGTGCAGAACAAACACTGAAGTGCATTGTGATGAAAGAAGTGGCTCTCTGTGAGAAAGCATTAATTGTGTGATGGCTAGTCAGATGGAAGATAAAGGGATTTGTGTCAAGACGCTTATATGAGTAAACAGCGAGAGTATTCTCTCTGTTTCTCTTCAGGAACTGCTGCTTTATGATTGGCCTGGTGATTGTTCATTAAAAAGCTCAAGGTGTGTGTGTGTGTGTGTGTGTTTGTCAGCAGAATTAATGATTACGCCGCTGGGTTTCTGTGCAGTTACTCTTGAGTTTGTGCCCACAGGCTTCAACATGTCACAGTAACATTATCAAGATGATTAACACCGTATCTGCATTGAGAGCGAGTGGAACAACGCAACATTAGATCATTATAATCAACAAGCCGGTCTATGCAGCAAGAGCTCGTGTGAAGCGTTAATAATGAAAGGAAGCGATTGAGTGATGTTATATTTTGCCGCTGTAAACACGAGATAAGAGTTTACACAAACCTGGCATTGTGAACTTAAACTAGAACTATTAAAACAGTTTTGGTAATTGAAAAAAAATATTAGATGAAAAAAATGTGTTTTAAAAATGACAAAAATTAGAATGTTACCTTAGAAACTAGCTGAAGTACTACAATTACTAAAATAATAGGTTGAAGTAAAAATACTACAACTACAGGTGAACTAAACGATACTACAAACTATACAGAAATACACAAAAACAAACCAACAAAAGTACATAACAAAATTTACTAAAACGTAAACTAAAATTAAAATGAAAACTGTAAGATAATTCAAAATAATAAAAAGACAGCATATAAACAAAACTAAAACAAGAGAAACTGTAAAAAAAATTAAAAAACAGTACATGTATTATAAATAATGAATATGTACATTTTGTATTTATTACTATTACTATAATAAATGAATGTGTATATTTAATTTGGTATATAAATACAGGTGCATCTCAATAAATTAGAATGTCATGGAAAAGTTCATTTATTTCAGTAATTCAACTCAAATTGTGAAACTCGTGTATTAAATAAATTCAATGCACACAGACTGAAGTAGTTTAAGTCTTTGGTTCTTTTAATTGTGATGATTTTGGCTCACATTTAACAAAAACCCACCAATTCACTATCTCAACAAATTAGAATACTTCATAACACCAATAAAAAAAAACATTTTTAGTGAATTGTTGGCCTTCTGGAAAGTATGTTAATTTACTGTACATGTACTCAATACTTGGTAGGGGCTCCTTTTGCATGAATTACTGCATCAATGCGGCGTGGCATGGAGGCAATCAGCCTGTGGCACTGCTCAGGTGTAATGGAAGCCCAGGTTGCTTTGATAGCGGCCTTCAGCTCATCTGCATTGTTGGTTTCTATTTAATACAATACATTTTTTATTATAAACGCCTCTCTAGTTTCACCTGTCATCTTGGATGGATTATTTCACTGAGCTTTTGCAGTGCATAGTGGGAATGTCTTCCTCGTGAAGAAAAACATTAGAATGTGCACAAAAGATCTTAGAAGGGAGTATAATTATTATTATATTAGCTCAGTCCTGACCTGTTGACCTCTTGACCTACTTCACTGCAGTCGTGGCCCTCGAACGTGATCTCTCTGTGTTTGTGTGCTTCATCTTACCACCATCCCCGTCTTGAGGAGCAGGTAGTGCACGGTCTGTGTGACGTCGGCTGCGTGTATCAGGTTGTGGTAGGGGTTTTTATGTTTGCTGTATCCCACTTCCAGAGCCTCCACAAATGAGACCAGCGCTGAGACGGGGATCTGTCAGAGATACGGAGTTAACAACTCTGAAAAAGATCATTACGGCCCTCAACTCTCACTTCGACCAGAGCTGTTTCACCTTGAAGCGGCTGATGAGGTCGTATCGGGTGAGGAGCTCGTAAAAGATGAATTTGAGAGCGTGGTCACCGCTCGACTCGTTCAGAGCAAATACATCAAAAGACCACTTATCCACATTCTGAGAAGAAGAAACACAGAAACTAACTCAGATACAGCACACAGATGTTGAGTCAACTATTTCTTTAAGAGTAAATCATATTTTGGGCACTTTTATGTCCCTATAACTTTTCTTTGTTGTTATATTAAAACTGCCTAAGAAACACTGTATTATGCCTTCATTTATATTTTAAAGTGCCTTTTATGTATGTTTTGTATCATTCTACCCTTGCCTCAGGCTGGACTTTCAGTCTTGAAAATACATCATCATCCATTACTATGTGAAATTGACACTATATATACAGTGGGTACGGAAAGTATTCAGACCCCCTTAAATTTTTCACTCTTTTATATTATTATAATAAAATTATATACATTTATATAAAATACAAAATGAAATCAAATACATAATAAACAATAATTACAAAATAAATAAATATAAAAGGAATAAATTAAATAATTGTATTCATATTTTTATCAATATATTTTATTTCATTAGTTTAATTCATTTTGATAATTTAATTATTTAAATACTATTAAAATAATCAATCATTAATCATTTTATTTAATTGTAATAATAATAAATTAATACAAATATTGTATTAATATCAATATTAATGATGTATTATATTACAAAAATATACTATTTAAAAATAATTAATAATAGAATTGTCATAATAGACGACAACATTTTTTAAATGAATGAATGAATGAATGAATGGATTTTTGTGTATCATTTGCCATTCAGCTATAATGTTGTCAAATTAAATATAATTTTTTTATTGTGTGTATTTTGGTTACATCAGTTGCTAGCTATGAAATTACTCTTGGCAAGAGAAAGGAGTCAACCATATTTCATTTTCAATTTAATTCCACCACAGAATGCTATTATACACAGTACATTATCTGAGATATGGTGGAAATGTTCTTGACTTTCAGGGGAAAATGACAAAAATGACAGAAATCTTCTGTGATGCATGTATATCTACTCTTGTTAGTGAACAAATAAGAAGTGCATGAAAAACTACAAGAGAAAAAGTATGTTTTGAAAGTTTCTTTTCTGAAGTCCACATGGCCAAAAGTAGCCAGAGTTGAAGAAACATTTGTTTTGGTTTTTCATTTTTTTGGGTGATACTTTGAGAGCAAAACCAAGAGAAAGAAGCTGAGAGATAAAACACTGTCTTTTTCTAAGAATGCAGGAGTGTGTGTGTGTGTTTTACCTTAAGCACTGCTATGACAGATGGAGGGTAACTCAGTCCCACCATGTTAGAGGTTCTCCGGTACATTCTGTTAGAACCAGATAAAAACATCAAGTGAAAGCGCCAGCACAGACCACAGGCTCTAATCTTCACCTACAAAACCCCAGAACATCACATGTAGAGGACAACCTGCACTTTCTTTAAGGAAATGCTTTGTCAAAGCAATTTATTTGTGCAGTGTTGCCTGAAATGCATTAGAATTTAATGAAATGATGCTAACGGGTGAGAGCGAGAGAGAGAGCGATATAAGAGAGTTATTCAGACTTGTCAGGAGGATGATGTATATGCATACGCTGACTCACTCTGAGCTCAACATATAGATTTATAATCATTTCACAGAAGACTATAATGCTGCCTGGCAAGGGGAAAAAACTGAAGAAGAAGCGGATTGATTCATGAGCACTAGAAGATTTTGGCTTGTGTTCTAAGTTTAAATGTAAAAAAAAAACAGCTAGATGTGATTTATTTTCCAGTGTTGATATTATTAACTAAAAATAAAATTATTAATATTTTAATATTATATGTAACTATTCAAATCAGTTTTGGTCATTGAAATAAAGCTGAAATAGAATAAATATTAGATAAATAAAAAAACATTGAAATGTTGCCTAGCTGAAATAAATAAAAAGTTTAGGTTGAAGTACTAAAACCACCAAAACTAAAGCCGAAATAAACAAATTATAGCTCAATGGAAAGTAAAAAGTAAGGTGGTGCAAAGTAGGGTAGTATATAGATAATATATAATATATTTAATTAAACTAAAGCCCAAATTATAGCTCAATGGAAAGTAAAAAGTAAGGTGGTGCAAAGTAGGGTAGTATATAGATAATATATAAATATATAATTTATATATATAATTATTAATATATTAATATAATTAAGAAATTAGAAATATTTAATTTGATGGATAAAGAAATTATA
>NW_015505459.1:1130356-1132327 GCF_001515645.1 Sinocyclocheilus grahami
AGAAAAAATATATATATATATATATATATATATATATATATATATATATATATATATATATATATATATATAATTTAATAACTAAAAACAAAATTAAAGAAAAAAACAAAAGCACAAATCAAAAAATCACTAAAACTTGAACTACATTAAAAATGAAAAATAAAAATATAAAAATAAAAAGCTAATTATACATTCAAAATCGACATCAATATATTAATAAATATTATAATAATATATAAATAACATTAATATAACACTGTTATATGTTCTCTGATCCTTGAGTTTGACATTACTGTATAACATACTTATTTCACATGAAAAGAGAAATTTAAAAAAAAGAAAATTTTAAAGGTATAATTGCCTGTTTAAATTGTAAGGGTAAAAGAAAACTACATTTTGACATGAAAAAAGAGTTTTTAGCATACTGCTTTGCGTTTAACCCCACCTCTCCACGAATATCCCAGCCTGCACTGCGTGTACGATGCTGCGAAATCGCGGCTTCTCTTCGGTCCGTCGTAGCATCAGGCCCATCTGCCGCGTGAAGGTGGAGGCCAGCCAATCACGGACCTCTGACGGCACGGAATCTGATTGGATATCGCTGAGCTCATCCTCGGTATCGACCAATCGCCTTAGAGAAAGAAAGAGAGGGAGGGAGGGAAAGACACTTTACACATGTCATCACCACTTACTCTTAAAATATCAGCTGTGACAGGTAATTGTCGTGCATATAAGGAGGATAAACGACTATTTTTACTTATTCTAAACTGTGATTGATGTTCGAGCCAAGACCTACTGGTTTAGGACTAATCCATCACTCATCCGCATAATTATGGTAATACCAAGTGTAAATAAGGAAAAGAAAATATTTGCTTTGAAATGGCACTGGATAAGACATTTAACACCACTAAAACCATCTTCGCAGGAACTGTGCCATAAACATCTGTGTATCCAGACATAAGCTGTTATGACGGATTTAAGTCCACAACAGTCACAAATCACAGAGCGAATATGAATCTGATCAGACCGGACCGGTGGTCTCTGAGGTTTGGCATGTGAGCGGGTTTGTTGTAATCCCGGGTCGCAATGACGTTCCAGTTACATAATTCCATAAGCTTTTATAATTTCTGCTATCTAGATGTTCACAGCTGTTATTCTTCACTCTGCTAGTCAAAGTAAAAAGATATTAGTGACACTGGAGCACTGCATCGCCCCGCAGAGATATGAAATACTATCATTGAGCGGGAATGAAATGGCACTGATAAGGATGGAGTTTTTTGGCTCGTTTCATACCGCAGGTGTTCGTTTATGTGCTCTCAATGCAGCTATCAGCATGTTCTCATGTCCACATTTATTTATTCATTTAGCAATCGCTTTTATCCTGATGAAAACATGTCTGGGTGACATTTCAACTCAAAATAAGATATTATATTTTGTGTAATTCACATTGTGACATTATTTTGATTTAAACACAATTTCTAGCCAAAATCTCTTGTAATGTCATTTTTTAAATTAAATTAAATTTAATTTAATTTAATTTTAATTCAATTCAATTCAATTCAATTCAATTTAATTTAATTTAATTTAATTTAATTTAATTTAATTTAATTTAATTTAATTTAATTTAATTTAATTTAATTTAATTTAATTTAATTTAATTTAATTTAATTTAATTTAATTTAATTTAATTTAATTTAATTTAATTTAATTTAATTTAATTTAATTTAATTTAATTTAATTTAATTTAATTTAAAATAAGATATTATATTTTGTGTAATTCACATTGTGACATTATTTTGATTTAAACACAATTTCTAGCCAAAATCTCTTGTAATGTCATTTTTTAAATTAAATTTAATTAAATTTAATTTAATTTTAATTCAATTCAATTCAATTTAATTTAATTTAATTTAATTAAATTTAATTTAATTTAATTTAATTTAATTTAATTTAATTTAATTTAATTTAATTTAA
>NW_015505459.1:1133792-1146804 GCF_001515645.1 Sinocyclocheilus grahami
AATTTAATTTAATTTAATTTAATTTAATTTAATTTAATTTAATTTAATTTAATTTAATTTAATTTAATTTAATTTAATTTAATTTAATTTAATTTAATTTAATTTAATTTAATTTAATTTAATTTAATTTAATTTAATTTAATTTAATTTAATTTAATTTAATTTAATTTAAATTTAATTTAATTTAATTTTAATTAAATTATTTTTTGTTTGTTTGTTTGTATTGTTAATATCCATTATTCCAAATAGTAATTCTCATGACTTGAAAATGTTTTACTACACTGCACTTAAAATGGCTTCAATAAATATAGATGTACATAAAATAAAGTTTTAATTAAAACCAGCATAAATTAGCAGTAGAGCAAATACAAATACTATACTAATAATATACCGTGTATATACATACATATATATATATATATATATATAAATAAATATATGTGAGTGTGTGTGTGTGTGTGTGTGAAAATATTACATAATATTCATTAAATGACAAATACGTACATGCATTTTATGAAATATTCTATTTAGCACAAGTTAAAAAGAATAAATTATTTATTGCGTCTAAATAAGACAAAATAGGCTCTCAAGATAATGCCCCAATGCAAAAAAATCTTAAAAGCCCTTAATAGGCTTAATTTTACAATAATTTTTTTTCGGTCACATTAAACCAGAGAATAGCCTGAACACCCTCACAATGGTAAAGAACTATGGTATTAAATGATTAATGGCACAGACTCTATGATTATCATATTCATATACCATTGCATTTGCATGGCACTTCAAAGGTACTGTTATTTAAATTAAAAAAATAAAAAATAAAAATCCTGATGTTACCATTTTGGTAGGGTTAAAAATATTTACATCCTTAACAGAAAATCTTGCTGAAGGACACAGCAGCAGCGTAGACCAATCTAACAATCTTGAGGTTGAAGCACACAGATCTTTAACTGCTAATTGAATCGACCTCTATCTGCATGAGTGAATAGCTTAAGGCTCCATTAGACTGATCCTGGACCAATTTTGCAATTTTCCCTTTACAACGACTCCATTTAGGGATTGTGTGGAAAAGCTGGATCAGCATCTGACACGGAAAGACTGAATAATGCGTTGTTACAGCTTTGTGAGCAATGCAGTGGAGTCAAACATTTGTGTAGAGAATAAAACTGCCTGGAGATGATTATTCATCATAAATGTACAATGTAGTCCAAGCAGTTACTTTGCAACTGATAGCAAACAGCATGAGAAAGCCAATATGTTTGCAGCTGTATTACAATCAATACATTTTTTTTGAGTCCCATTTATAATTTCAGTTTGATTGCCTGTGGTTATATTTTATATTTTGGCAACAGGGAGTGGGAAAGTAAAATAACAGTGTAAAACCCACACACTTTACCTTGTTTCCTCAATATAGACCGATTCCAAAACAGTGGCAGCATATTCCAGGTTTTTCTTCAGGTCCACGAGAGACGCCTCTCCTCTCTCCAACTGTTTTACCAAACATCGTAATCTGCAAAACAAGCACATGCACATACATTAATTCTAAAACACAACTGAATGGCTGTTTATTTTACAAAGCAATTATCTGCGAGCACCAGCCAGCATCAGCGTGACAAATTCAGTGCTTGATTGTGCAAAACAAAGATCAATATCAAATTTCCCTCCCTGAAAACATAAAACATAAATCCTGAAATGCAGAAACATGAAACTACTTCTACATTATATACATAAAAAACGAATGCATCAGCAAGGACGCATTAAATTGATCAAAAGTGACAGTAAAGACATTTATTATAATAAAATAATTATACTTTTGAACTTTATATTCATCAAGAATCCTAAAAATAATATAAAGCAGCACAACTGATTTCAACAGTGATAATAATAATAAATGTTTCTTGAGAATCAAATCAGCATATCAGAATGATTTCTGAAGGATCATGTGACACTGAAGACTGGAGTAATGATGCTGAAAATTCAGAATTGCATCACAGGAATAAATAATATTTTCAAATAGAAAACAGTTATTTTGAATTTAATAAATTTTTCACAATATTACAGCTCTTATTGTATTTTTGATCAAATAAATGCATCCACAGTGAGAATAAGAGAAAATACTTTAAAACTGTATTTTAAGGTGCCCTTGTTACAGTGCATTTAAGCACTGAGTAATATTATTTGACTACTATATGGTTAGGTTTGAGATTAGGGTTACTTGCATGCAATTATGCATCATTTATTGTTATTATAATAGTAAGTACATGTAACGTGTAAAAACTGACACCTTAAAATAAAGTGTTACCTAAAAATCTTACCAACCACAAACCTTCAAACTCTCTCATGGCAAACTGACTGAAATCTTTATTTGCTGTAGATGTTCTGAAGTGTCTGCAGAAGCTTGTGTTTGTACAACTGAGCTTGATTAATTGAGCTTTTAAGGCCGATTGATTAACTGAAGCTGTTAGTCTTATCAAATCCATCTTCAATAACCCTCTTCCAGGAAAGACTTTCAAGACAAACCACTCAAATGTTCTCTGGTGCTTGATGTGTCTGTTAAAACAATTAGACTGTCTGAGGACATTTTAATGGAGAGCAAAAACTATATCATTAAAAAAAGGCAAAATTATAAGCATTAGTCAGCTAAATGGACGAATGACGAATGGTTATGCTTTTTAAATAATACAGTCCTGGGGTCACAACATGACAGGTCAGATTATTGAAATCTCTGGTAAGATGCAAAGCAATTTATTGATGAGTGCTAAAAGGTCAGAGATTCAGTCGATTCATTGGTTTGAGATTTGTTCACATTGCTCCCAGATATGGCGTTGAAACATTACCACACTGATTTGATCTGTCTGTGATCCTATAGGGACTGCTATGTGTGGTAGTTTGTTACCCTGTGGTAATTTCCCTCAGGGTAACTATCACATATTTGCATAGACTGTATTTATCTGACATTCATATGTTAAATGTGTGGGCATTACAGAAGCACAAACTGCAGCTGCGTCCCACCTGTGTCCACCGGCACAGGTAGTGCTTTCTACCGTGAAAGTGATTTCACACCAGTGAGGCGGCTGGACAGCTGTCACCATGACAATCACACAGCGACGACGTGCCATCGATGCTTTAGGGTCAATGCAATCACACAGGAAGATTAACATTTTCCACTCAATGATAATAATAATAAATGTTTCTTGAGAATCAAATCAGCATATCAGAATGATTTCTGAAGGATCATGTGACACTGAAGACTGGAGTAATGATGCTGAAAATTCAGAATTGCATCACAGGAATAAATAATATTTTCAAATAGAAAACAGTTATTTTGAATTTAATAAATTTTTCACAATATTACAGCTCTTATTGTATTTTTGATCAAATAAATGCATCCACAGTGAGAATAAGAGAAAATACTTTAAAACTTTATTTTAAGGTGCCCTTGTTACAGTGCATTTAAGCACTGAGTAATATTATTTGACTACTATATGGTTAGGTTTGAGATTAGGGTTACTTGCATGCAATTATGCATCATTTATTGTTATTATAATAGTAAGTACATGTAACGTGTAAAAACTGACACCTTAAAATAAAGCGTTACCTAAAAATCTTACCAACCACAAACCTTCAAACTCTCTCATGGCAAACTGACTGAAATCTTTATTTGCTGTAGATGTTCTGAAGTGTCTGTAAGAAGCTCATGTTTGTACCACTGAGCTTGATTAATTGAGCTTTTAAGGCCGATTGATTAACTGAAGCTGTTAGTCTTATCAAATCCATCTTCAATAACCCTCTTCCAGGAAAGACTTTCAAGACAAACCACTCAAATGTTCTCTGGTGCTTGATGTGTCTGTTAAAACAATTAGACTGTCTGAGGACATTTTAATGGAGAGCAAAAACTATATCATTAAAAAAAGGCAAAATTATAAGCATTAGTCAGCTAAATGGACGAATGACGAATGGTTATGCTTTTTAAATAATACAGTCCTGGGGTCACAACATGACAGGTCAGATTATTGAAATCTCTGGTAAGATGCAAAGCAATTTATTGATGAGTGCTAAAAGGTCAGAGATTCAGTCGATTCATTGGTTTGAGATTTGTTCACATTGCTCCCAGATATGGCGTTGAAACATTACCACACTGATTTGATCTGTCTGTGATCCTATAGGGACTGCTATGTGTGGTAGTTTGTTACCCTGTGGTAATTTCCCTCAGGGTAACTATCACATATTTGCATAGACTGTATTTATCTGACATTCATATGTTAAATGTGTGGGCATTACAGAAGCACAAACTGCAGCTGCGTCCACCGGCACAGGTAGTGTTTTCTACCGTGAAAGAGATTTCACACCAGTAAGACGGCTGGACGGCTGTCACCACGACAATCACACAGTGACGGCATGCCATCGATGCTTTGGGGTCAATGCAATCACACAGGAAGATTAACATGTTCCACTCAACATTTTGACAGCTGCCTGCAGATAAAAAGGAAAACCCAAACCCCAACCCCACACCTGATCGCAAATCACACACTTAAACCTCAATCGAACCCAACACGAAATAAAACACTAACATTTCAGTTGTGTCAGATCAGAAGGCTACTTTTTTGTAGTACTACTTTTCAAAGGTTGCTCAATTAGTTTGAGACTTAAATGACATCTTTCTTAGGTCTTTTTCTGCCAAGCCTCTATTTGCTCTTAATTTAATCTCAATGACTACGTTTACACGGACATCAGTAATCTAATTATTTACCTTATTCTGAATAAGACAATATTACGATTAAGGTGTTTACATGAGTTGCTTTTAGAATATTCCTTTCATGTTCCCGTTTTACATGTTACAGTACATAGATAGATTAATGGCATGCGTCATTACGTCCCCACGTGACGCCATCCAACGTCCCCTCCGGAATTTCATGTATAAACATATAGTTCGTCTTCATTATGTTTTGGGTGCTTAATTTTTAATTTACCGAAAGCTTCAAGTGCAGTTAATTATTTGTCATGTTATACGTGCAAACAGACGACGGCGTTGTTGAAACCATTCTTTTGTTTGCCGTCAAACGGTTGAGCACTGCGTGTGTATCCTGTTGCAAAATGCGGTGAAAAGTCCTACACGACGGTAATAATGTGATTAAGGTGTGTACATGTCTTTACTACACTTAAATAATGCGACTAAAATAGGAATACTCCACATCAGTGTTAATTTAGTTGACAAAATAATTTTCGTCAACAACATTTTTTTCACTGACGACAACGAGACGATAAAACTCTTTTTGAATGACAAAAACTTATGACGAATATTTATTGACATTTTCATCAGCGAATAAAAACGAGACGAAAATGTTGGGGAGGGACGATTTGGGAAGAGATTCATTCAGAATGAATCTGCTGCGTGGTTCGGAGGTTAGATGCGTACAGAGTACTTAATCAGAGTATTGTCTTAATCGTATTAAAATCGGAGTATTGTTGTCCATGTAAACATACTGATTGCTATCTAGGAAAAAAGTTGAAACAATTTAAAATGAAAACAATCAATGTTATTTTAGTATCATTTATTTAGTATTGCAGTTCTTGGTAATATGTTTTGTTGAATATTTGTTCATTTCCAATTTTTTTATTTAGTTTTCACTTTAATATGAGTTTTTATGAAATTTTGTCATTTTTACTAGTTTTAATTTAGTTGTATTTTTAATATAATTTAAAAGATGTCTATACATATTTTGTTTTTACTTAAATTGAAAAGTGTTAGTAATTTTGTTGTTTTTGTCAATTTTTTTTATTATTTTTTATTTGTATTATTTTTATAACTTTGTCCACATACACTCTTAAAAATAAAGGTGCTTCACGATGCCATAGAAGAACCTTTTTGTCTAAATGGTTCCATAAAGTACCTTTAACATCTGAAGAACCTTTCTGTTTCACAAAAGGTTCTTTGTGGCGAAAGAAGGTTCTTCAGATTATAAAAAGGTAAGAAAGAGATGGTTCTTTAAAGAACCTTTGACTGAATGCTTCTTTGTGGAACCAAAAATGGTTCTTCTATGGCATCGCTTGAAGAACCTTTTGAAGCACCTTTATTTTTAAGAGTGTAGTATATTTTTAATAGCTTTAGTTTAATTAGCTTTAATTATTTTAGTAACTAAATAAAAATGACAATTGTTGCTTTGGCAACTAGCTTAAAATATGTTTAAGATTTTTGTTTTCACTTTAATTTTAGTGAAAGTTTAAGTAATAACTATAATATTATATTAAGTAACTATACAGTATTTATTAGTTTTATTTAAATGATTTTTTTTATTTTCATACATCAAGTTAAACTACATAAACTATCTTGACTATTTTGGCAACTAGCCAAGTAAAGTAAGTTTAAGTTTGCATTTTATTTTAATAACGTTTAATTTATTTTGAGTAATAAAAATGTTGTTTTATGGTTTGAGTCTTAGTTAAAAATAATTACCCTACAAGAGATCTTACTCTATTTGTCTAGAGAGTTAATTCCACACAGTCAGTTATTTTCTGCATGCAAACTGTTATAGAAATATTTAAGATGAAAAAATATAACAAGATTGTGTTTGGGAGATAATGCCATCCATCAGAAGCATGGCAACACTAGCCGTCCTTCCCATCCTGCACACAAAGCTTGTTTCTGCCGGGATTGACAGATGTCTCAAGACACGTGGGTGGAACATGACGTTTGATTGGATGAGCACAGCCGCCCGTGTCAGCGGCTGCCAATCAAGTTCAGCAAAGCAAAATCATTTCATTTGAAACTTCAGCCGATTATTTTTTGCCACAGGAGAATAACTGCAGCCTCACCTCAGATGCACGCTTCAAATACCGTACGGGGAAAATCCTGTTCATTCGCAAGACGTTTATTCACCCTTACAAAGTCAGACCTGCTGGAACAAAGTCTAGGAGCCAGGCATCCAACTTTCTTCAAGCTTCTCTTGCACAAAAATGCTTTACCAGGTAACCTAAAATGTGATTTGTGTGCTAACATCTAAACAAACTGAAAATATTCCAATCATTATTATCTAATATATTTAAATCAAGTTAAACACATCAGATTACACTTCTACAAACTGTAAGAAACAGCTGAAGACAAATGCAATGCTACTTTTTTGCTCTAGCTTCTGTACTACTCTAGCTTGAAACTACGGTTGGCTCTTGTACACTATAAAAAATATTGTTGCAATTAGCCATCACAACATTTCATTTTTATTTTAAAAAAGCATGAAGGTCCAGCCCAAACTGTCACTGGGGATTGTGCGAATTAGCTACCATTTCGCCAGATAGCAAAATACTTACAGCTTGCCATGAGATTGTGTTGTGAAAACCACAGGTGTTTGCATGCTAAAGTCTATTGGGATGCTCAAGTTGGCTGGCTAGAGCTAACATCCTTGAGCATTTATGAGCATGAGAGTTATTATATTAAACATCAACTCTATTCATCCATCATATGAGCTTTTATAGCTGTGCAAAAGAGATTTCCGCCAGAAAGAGGAGAGCGGTTAGAGCCCATAGTGTGGCTTCTATTTTGAACGTGGATGGATCCAACGGGCTATAAATTCAGTCTCCCAAGCCAAGCCACTATTCACACTGACTGCTCATGAGATATTCATGCAGAACTGCTCAAACGCTTCGAGGCAGGCCATGTTTTCATGGCTAATGAATCTCCGCATTGAATTTGCATCAATGTGAGCAATGCACAGATGCTGCAGGTTTGGGCTGTTGTGAATACTGAGAGTTTTGAAGAAATTTCAGAAGATATTGTCAACGATTTGTTCATGTGAAGAGTTCATCTGTAAGATATTGCATGTGCACACAGAGCCGAGTATGCCTAAATACCTTACTTGAAATAAAATCAACTTTAACTGAAACAATAAAACATAAAAAAACGTGTTTTATTTAATCTCTCAGTTGATGTACTAAAACAAATTAAGCTAAAATGCAGAATTAAAAAATAATAAAAATCCAGACATATTTTAAAATATATATACTAATAAAAATATATAACTAGAATTTATGTACACTGAAAAAAAGCTTTCATGGGCAGCCTAGAATATCATGCATTTTCACAACAAAAAATTTTTTTTCATGGTTTCTACACTGGTGATTGTTTTCAACTAAAAATGTCAAATCTAAAAATGCACGTACAGGCCTATATGACAGCCCTACTGTAAGCCAAGAAGAAGAATTAGATTTTTTTAAAAGTAATCAATCTGAACTGCAAATAATATTTTTTATTTTAAAATATGCACCCATTCAATTTCAGTTGTATTCCTAATGTTGAAAACGCTTTTGTCGTCACAATAATTACGAATTACACGAATCACGTAAATGACCGACCTGCTTTCAATTCAATTCAATTAAAAAAAAAGTCGAAAAGTTTGCTTCACTGGATATTACAGTCAAGCCGACTGTTGCTATAGTAACGATGAATGCACCTTTAATCACACAATATCTTATTTCAGTGTTTTCATTCTTACATTCAGCATTAACAGCAAGCCAAAAGGGGTAAGCTTTCAACTGAACTGTTTAGCCTAGTTAAACGCTTATCTTGCCCCGTCCATGCAATGAATAAACATTATTGAATGAGCGGGTTATTATAGAACATTAATTCAACTGCTCAGGTAATTTCAGTGATACATATTCATGTATTAAACTCCTTGTAACTCGCAAACTCCCCGTGAAAGCGCACAAATATTTCTGCCTGTTTTCGCTTGCTGTCAGCCTCTGCTTTTCTGCAACAGACTGAAGCCAGGTGAATTCAGCGCGCTTTGCATTAGACTAATAAAACGCTGCAATTTTCTGGTGTTATTTTATGATTGTTGGGGCAGTCTCCATATCTATCTTATACTTCTCAAAACACAGTCCGCTTCAGAGTGGTTTTAATCACTGCACACACATAAAAAAACATTTACGCAATCTTTATCTGATTCTGATTGGGTGGGCAAGACAGTCATTTGGGTGGGCTCAGCCCTGAGCTATACTAACAGCAAGCAGCACTAACTAGAACACAGGGGACAGCTAGACTGAGATTTCGGTCTGATTCAAACCACAGGCATCATAAGACCTTCAAGCTTCGTTTAATCCTTGATCTCTTATTTTTCTTCCTGGAAACAGTTTGGCCAAACAATCCAACAGCTTATTAGAGCGCTGATCTCTGAGCGGGGCAGCGGAGGGCAGAGCCACAGCCACCACACTGAGATTAAAAACACACAGACGCACACACTAATGCTCATTTCAATGCACAGTGTGAAAAAAAATTGGTGCAGGATTTGCTTTGAAACTATTTTCACAAGTAATTAGAGAGAAAAGGCAAGTAACATTTAATTAAACATGACATTTTTGAAGTAGAAAGACTGAAATAATATTTTCTTGTTAAACGTACTCCAATTATCTTGATGAAAAAAATAAATTTTCAGTGTGGCATTATGGCACTTCTTTTAGATTATAAAATAGGAGGGAAAATAGAGAGAGGGAGAAAGAGAGAGAATATAAAAATATGATGGAAAATTTGTTATAAATTAATATAAATAAACAATATGTTTCAAAAATTTCTACACTTATTTTTAAAGACTTAGACAACTCTGAATAAATAATATTAAAGTACTAAAATATTAACATACTAAAATTATTGTTTACTCATTTTCCTGAGCATTTTTAAATAATAAAATATATAATAAAATGGTTGTAGAATCTGTTCAAAAGAATTTGATGTCTGTCGCATTATGTCAGCTTTTTAAATTTTAACATTTTGAACGTGTGGTTTTACTTTAAGCTTTTTAGATTTAAAGTAACTTTTGACTTTAAGCTTTTAGACTTGTGATTTTTTTTGCGTGATGGACAATAAAGAAGGATGAAAAGAATCTCACAGACTTATATTAAAGGAGGGACCCAAGCCATATCTAGCAACCACCAGAGCAACAAAGCAGCCACATAAAACATCCATATCCATCCTATAAGATCCTTGCAAATCACACTGTGTGACATATATAGACCTAATAAATTTGGGTACGACATGCATGTAGACTATACGATGATGACGTTGACTCGTACTCTACGATGCACGTTTCTATAGAAGAATAAAACGTCATCAGCATGCGCTAGGGGTAAACAAAAAGAGTATGATGAATCACACTTTTTTTTTGACAGTTGTAGTTTTTATGTGTGCTGAAAAAAAGTGGAAGCTGCGAAAGAGGAAGGAATAAGAGCTTGAGGTAAGCTGTTTTATGTTTTAGCACCATATCACATTTTTATTGGCTGGTCTTTAAACGTGGATTGTAGCAGCAAACACACTGTGCGATGATCATGCTGAATTTCTGACTCTTGTCAGAAAATGATCGTAGGCTATCTTTGGTCGCAAGACCGGGACGGCTGTCTTTGAACCTCTCTCACTGTACGACACAGGACCACCGATTAGGAGACACAATCACAGAAATCCCCACGATTGTTTCACGACGCCAATCTTTCGTCTGGGACAGCTGAAAATCGTGCAGGGTGTCTCGGGCTTAAACATCTAAATGTCTGCTTCAAGCTCCCATTCATTGGATATTATCCATTCAAACCCATTCTTTCTTGAAAAATATTAAAGGGGTCATCAGATGCCCATTTTCCACAAGTTGATATGATTCTTTAGGGTCTTAATGAAAAGTCTGTAACATAGTTTGGTTAAAATTTCTCAATGGTAGTATAAAAACGCCTTTTTTACTCTGTCAAAAACAGCTCTTTTCAGAGCAAGCCGTTTTGTAGCATTTTCCTTTAAATGTTAATGAGCTCTGCTGACCCCGCCCCTCTCTTCCTAGGCGCTCTCTGAGGGACTGTTTACTTTAGCTGCATTCATTGTGAAGCTTGCTAACTAGCACGTTATTAGGAAAGGCGATTTGCAAAGATTCATTAAAAAACCTTTCACTCACTTCTTCTGGAGGTGAAGCTGGATCACGAATGATTCGCGCGAACATAGACGCATTTATGTAGATTTATGCATTGGGGGCGCATTCCCTTCAGAAACAAACGTGCTTCACTGCGTCTTCAGCGGCTCAGATGTAGGGAGTAAATGACGACTGCTATGTTCATTATTACATCCAACAACAGAACACCTCAATCGCTTAGGAGTCATTCTTGTCTACATCTGCTCCAGCGGTGAAACAATGGAGGACTGATGACAGTCACTCAGGGCGGAGCTAAGGTAAGACGCCAGTCCAGTCTGTGCTGAAACACTACTGTCAATCAAACTATCGTGGGAGGGGCCTGTTTTTGTGACGTCACACAGGCATCTGAGATCGGCTCGATTTGAGAAAGGGATAAAAATTTTAGTAGATTAAAAACAACCACTGGGTGGATTTTTATCATTATAGGGTGGTTGTGTACACACACTGCCAAAACACATTTCAGTTGAAACAACTTGTAAAAGTGCATGTTGCATCCGATGACCCCTTTAAGACCTTTTACCATTCAAAGGTTTATGAGTGATTCTAAAAACACATTTTTGAAACAACAACACACTAATTTCACTCAGTCTCTCTCTCAGCGGCAGCCAATCAGTGAGTCAAGGGTCAGACTGGGCAGGAAATCAATTAATGACGAACAATCTGAAATAATGATGGAACGCTGTGTTGCCGGGTCTGGAGAAATGTCAGCGCATTGTTTTATTGTGTAATTAGACAGTTAATGAGAGCCTTAATGAACAACATGCGCTCCATCTCCATGGGTAAAAGTCCTGAAGAACGAGGACAGGCAGAAAGACTCAGGGAATAAGTGGAGTAAATATTTCTGTTTCATAATCACAGAAAAATTTAGCTACAGAACAAGCGACAGAATTCAAAACGGCTGGGATCAAACACGCTGCTGTTAGAAGAAAAGAGCTGTGATGTAGCAGCTGGTTTTAAATTAACAGGAATGGAGAGTTAAGTACTCCTCTGGTTCGCTCTGTACTCTAACCAAAGCTGAGTTGTTCAAAGAAAGCATTTAAAGTGATAAATGAGCATCTTAATGGGTGACTGTGGAACTATTCCAATCCATAGTGAGCTAAATAGACTGCTACCTAGACAGCATACTAACTGAAATCAAACACATTGATTTGAAGCACTCTATGTGGGCAGAAAAATGCATAGTAAAAATGCAAACACTGTTCAGAACTTAATTGAATATATTTATAGTCAACATTTGTCTCAATTAGATCATTTATAGATCAAATTCACTTGCTAAAGCACACAGCCCTTGAGGCAGATAGTCTCTGATATGCCTACAGTGAATAAAATAGGTTGACCATACATCCTCTTTTCCCGGACATGACCAGGACTTCTAAATTGCCTAAAATATCTTTGTTTTCCTATTGTCAGTCTCTCTACACTCCTCATACATTGATGTATGTGCACTGTAAAATAAATTCAGTAAAATTTACAGTAAAAAATACGGTAGCAACATTTTAGGTTTACGGTTTTAAAGGGGTCATATGATGCGATTTCAAGTTTTCCTTTCTCTTTGGAGTGTTACAAGCTGATTGTGCATAGATAAGATCCCTGAAGTTGCAAAGACTAAAGTCTCAAAACCAAAGAGATATTCTTTATCAAAGTTAAGACTCTGCCACGCCCCCCTAAAACAGCTCGTTCTAACACGCCCCCACATATCTACCTCACTATGTGGAAATATTTGTATAATGCAGCCCAAATGTGCACGCAAAGAAAGAAGGCGTGGTTTCAGTAACCGCAGTTAGTGTTGAAGCAGCATGTCAGGGAGACGCTGTGTGTTTCAGTGCGAAAGCAAAAGCACTTTATTTGGCCTTCCGAAAGTAGATGCATTTAGGAATCTTTAAGATCACTTACAACAGAACAGCAATGCATTTTATAGATGACCGTTTCGTGAACCTAGGAGAGGAAGTAATTCTGACTTTGCTATGACAATCCGGCGCTTCTGAATCAGCTACTGTTTTGTTACTAGTTTAAGTATTTGTTATGGACTGTTCAAATGCAGAGTTTTGCGCATCGTGTGTGTGTGTGTGTGTGTGTGTGTG
>NW_015505459.1:1147265-1156681 GCF_001515645.1 Sinocyclocheilus grahami
GTGTGTGTGTGTGTGTGTGAGAGAGAGAGAGAGAGAGAGAGAGAGAGAGAGACAGCGTCACATCACATCAGCTGTCTTAACCGCGGCTTCCGTACTGCATCATTACTGTGTCTGTCACGCGACTCTGTTGTCCTTTCGGGCTTGAACTGATGGTAAAACTAATGACATTATTTACTGTCTTTACATTTATTTTGAAAGATGAAGCTCGCGATTATGGTAAGGGGCGTTACATTTCCGATGAGTGCTTGCGGTGTTCGGCCAATCACAATGCACTGAGTCAGCTGGCCAATCAGAGCAGACTGCGCTTGTCGGAAGGAGGGACTTTGTAGAAAACTAAGCATTTGAGAGAGGCGGGGCATAGAGGACCTACAATAATGTACAGTATTTGAAAAAGAATAGGTTTTTTGAACATTAAAGCATGTCAACATATTGTTACACCAAATACACAAAATAATGATCTTTAAAAAAAGCATCATATGACACCTTTAACTTAAATTTACAGTTAAATACCGTAATTTCATTAACTGATATAATGTTAATATACCAACCTATTGAAGTATTGAAATCTGTTTTGTACCTTTGTAATACACTGATAACCACCAAATGCAGGTGGTGATGAGAAAGTCACATGATGAACCAAAGCCCATCACAAGCAGCTTTTAAATAATAACATATATAGAAGGTGCACAGTGTCATTCACACAAACACTAAACACCATCACGGTAACACACATGAAACTGAAATAATGCAATAAACATTAATTTAACAACATTAGGTCTAACATACAACCCTAATATACAAAACTGATCAGAAAAAAACTAAGAAGAAACATAGTTATTTCAACAAAAAAACATCAAATTTGAAATGTAACAGGGAATTCTGGGAATGTCAATTTACGGGTATTCACTATAAATGATATGGTCTTTTTCACTTCCAAAAATGATATACTACCATAAAATTACATGTAATGTCCAATACAGTTTTTCACCGTACATAGTATGGGAATGTACCGTACCCATTTAACAGGTTTTTATTGTAGCCTTTTTACAGTCTTTTACCATTAAATTCACGGTCATTTTTTACAGCGTGTATTTTGCACTGCTTTGGCCGTTGTCTGTAGATCTCAACTTCTTGCGCTCTATGATTGGTCGATTATGTACAAAGCCTGCACGCTATTGGTCAAACCACTTTTCAGTCTTCACCATTAGCAAGTATGAAAACAACAGGAAAGCAAAGCCAAATACCAGACATTTTAGGCAATTTAGAAATCCTGGCTAGAGAACGAGAGGACGTATAGTCTCCCTATACAAGCACAGTCACTTATTCTCAAACACACAGGCACAAAATGAAGGGAAAAAGAAGTTATAAGAGCATTTGTACAAAATCTATATCCAGTTTTCCTCTCTTGCGTATCCACACAAATTGGAAGTAAATGACACAAGCACATCCCATAAACAAACACTGGAGGAAATCAGCAGATGCTGATGGGTTGTGTTGACATGTGCTGGTTAAAAGAAAAACAGAAGAGTAATCTGGATTAAATAGACGAGGACAGTTAAGCCCCGTTCACACCAAGAACGATAACTATAAAGATAACTATAAAGATAACGATATTAGCGTCCACACCAGAGAACGATATCGTCTGTTTATTCTAAGCGCACATGCGTCTGCCGCTTTAAATTCTTGAGCTCGTTACAGCAGGATGGATTCTGATTGGCTGTCAGTGTTTTATCGTTCATCAGCTGGAAAGAAAATCGTTTTGAAAGCGATCACAACGATATCGTTTCTCTGTATCGTTATCGTTATAGTTGTGGTGTGAACTATGCTATTCTTTCATATTGAGAACGATTTTTAGAACTATATCTTTATCGTAATCTTTATAGTTATCGTTCTTGGTGTGAACGGGGCTTAACTGAGGGATCCAGATGGCATGCTGGAGATGCTAGGGAAGAAAAGATGGCAGAAGACTCTTGAGTGTAACTACAATGTATCTTACTAACAGTATCTATAAAAAATATTTTGTTTAACTGCGTGTCATGTGACCATTAACCAACATTTGTGACCCTGGAGAACAAAAGCAGTCTTAAGTCGCTGGGGTAGCAATAGCCAAAAATAAAATGTATGGGTCAAAATTAAAGATTTTTCTTTTATGCCAAAAATCATTAGGATATTAAGTAAAGATCATGTTCCATGAAGATATTTTGCAAATTTCCTACTGTAAATATATATAAACTTAATTTTTGATTAGTAACATGCATTGCTAAGAACTTTATTTGGACAACTTTAAAGATGATTTTCTCAATATTTGGATTTTTTTGCACCCTCAGATTCCAGATTTTCAAAAAAGTTGTATCTCGACCAAACCATACATAAATGGAAAGCTTATTTATTCAGCTTTCAGATGATGTATAAATCTCAATTTTGAAAAATGTACACTTAAGACTTAAGTTTTGTGGTCCAGGGTCACATTTAGAGAACCATGAACATGCAAATGAATTATTAAATGAGTGAAATTAACCGAAAATCTTAGGGCGTATTTCAAGTAAATATTTAGAGATTTGCTGACAAAACATTTGGTAATTCCTGATGTAGAATAATAAAAGAAGGTTTTCTCATGTACATCATTTAATTACACCGTATTTCTCAAATTCATGTCATACCAAAAAAGCAAACATGTGCATCTTTAAACAAGAGACATCTAATGAGATCCATTTATTTTGGGTACTGCTATAGTTTAAACTTTTATAACAAAAAAGAGGTATAAAGACTGTTTTCAATCTTGTGGAGCTCATTTTGTAGAGGTTTAGAGTTGGATTGTTAAGTAAGAAATGAAGAAATGAGCCCCCAATTGTAAGTCGCTTTGGATAAAAGCGTCTGCTAAATGACTAAATGTAAATGTAAATGATTTTGAACAACAGTGCATCATGGGATAGATCAATAGATTTTGCACATATGTAATTTGAGGTTACGAAACATGCTTGGATTTTTGCAAATCCATAATAATTAAACTGCACTGTGACTAAATACATTTTCAGGGATAGATGCAGACCGGCACTCAGGGTATAAAGATTTCTGTCCTTAATTTCAGAACAAAAGGTCAGTTAGTCACACTGTCGCCCGCTGTAATCCAATAAAAGCAATCCAATTTCTGAAAGGTCACTAAATCTACATATTACTCCATCAGATGAAAACATCATGGGTTTCTTTGGCAGACTGATCTGGCGCGCACACACACACACACACACACACACAACCCACAATCATCAGCTAGTGTTTATGGACACAATGGCTCAGTTCCAAACCCCAGTGAGCAGTATTTTAAGGATGCATGTTGAATTTAAAGACACGCATTCATATAGGTATATAATATAATATACTTCACAATGTCATTTATACCTTCTTATTATTACTGATGTTTTTTGCTGCTTACTATTTTTGTGGAAATTTTGTAAAGAGATACCATTCAAGTTTGGGAAAAGAAAAATAAATGAATACTTTGATTCAGCAAGGACACATTCAATTTTTCAAAAGTGACAGTAAATACGTTTATAACACCACAAAAGATTTCTATTTCACATAAACACTGCTCTTTTGAACTTCCTCAAAGAATCCTGAAAAAAAAATATGTATACAAAAATCTTAAGCAGGAAAAACAGTGTTTAATATTGATGATAATAATAAGAACCATTATTAACACGAGCACCCATAATAATCGAGCAACAAATCAGCATATAAAAATGATTTCTGAAGGTTCACGTGACACTGAAGACTGGAGTAATGATGCTGAAAATTCAGCTTTGCATCACAGGAATACATTTCACATATTTAAACTGTTATTTTAAATTGTAATAACATTTCACATTTTTTAAGTTTTTACTGTATTTTAGATCAAACAAATGCAGCCTCGATGATCATATGAGACTTCTAAAAACATTTTTAAAATCTTAAATATTCCATATTTATGGAATGGTTTATGTATGTTTATATGCAGGATATATTGCATTGCTCACTTTTACATTTACATTTAACTTATACTTCAAGATCCAGGTTTCTGGAGGAGTTTCTGATTTCTGTAGTCCACTTCACACCTCTGTGTCACACTGATAAAATCTCTACCGTGGCTGCGTGACAGCTGACATTGTCAATTGTCCAGTGATTCATTCTTAATGGGGTTTCTTTGTTGACCCAAGAGCGGAAGGATCAAATCACTCAACCGAGGCGATGAACACAGGTGACAGGTGAGTATGACAGCACTGGAAAAATATCAGTATGCGTTGCCTGTGTTGTTCTCCTCACATTTTACCTTCTAGTTGCTATTCATCTTCATCAGATGTGAGTGGTGCTCGTCTGTGCCAAACACGCCACCACAGTGCTAGGGTGCTGTGTGTGGTTGCCAGGGTTTTGCTGCGGTTGTTAAGGTGGTTGTTTACTTGCCCACCCCCAAATCTCTATTCTGGTCTACTCAATGCACGTAGTCCAAGTAGAAAAGTAGCAGCTCACCTCTCTTCAACATATCGTATGATTTGAAGTAATAAATCATGATCTGTAAAATATATTTTGGGGACTAATTACACGCCTAATAGTTGAACAAGTATGAGCAATTGAAATTAATAGTAATTAATAGTAACTCCCTTAGCATGCAAGATAAATAGCAAATTATGTCAGAGTAAATTAGCCTGGTCATATTTTGCACAAGAGAACGCTAAAATATTCATAAGTCAACAAGCCAAAGTTAATAAGCAAGCTATATGTTGAGACACTGCATGAGAAGACAGCGCATAAAAATAATTTTCTTTTCTCTCTAACATTTACTTTTGCTCTTCGTTCAGATTAAAGTCCCCTGCATACAAATAAATACTGAGTTGTGTCCTCAATTCACTTGTATTTATTTACCGTAAAGAGCAGTTCTTGACCAGACACTAATATGCATACTAATGTCTTAAGCACAGACTAGATTTACTGCTTTAACGTTCACTTCCAATTTAATACTCCAAACTGTGGCTAATTGCATGAAGGTCTGTTCTGAGCATTTCAGAGATTGGTTTCTCTGTGAAACACAGGCTGATTAATATTCCATTAACAGCTCAATTAAGCCTGATTCATTAGGAGAAGAATAGCAGACCAGCACTAATGCAGAAGTCCAGCAGTGAGTGAGGAGGGCTTTAATATATCCTACACAGGTTACAACGTCACAAACCCAGCTAAAGAATCATATATTCAGTTGTCAGTGTCACTTTTTCTTCAGTAGAATAGATGTTTTGAAAAATGCCCATACTGCTCTTTTCTATATACAATCAAATACAATCATTTCAAGTTAATAAAGACTTGATTTGTTCTTCCAGCAAAGCTACTATATTACTTAAAGCTGCAGTCCGTAACTTTTTTTGGTTAAAAATGATCCGAAATCAATATTTGAGCAAGTACATAAACAGCCAGTGTTCAAAACTATGGCCTTACTTTAGCCCGATTCACAACGGTCAGCTTATAATAATGTTTTCTAATTTGAGTGGTATAGGTAGGTTTTCGCGGGAAATATGAGCATGCTGCCGTGTCATTACGTCACGTCTGTAAACATAAAGAAGTTGTCCCGGCTACATGTGAGGATCCTGCAGGTGGCCGATCGTTTATAGCCTTTTCTCACAGCAGTTTCTCACAGCAGCTGGAATAATTAAATGTATCATTTTAATGGCGGATTTTAATCCAGAAAGGATTATGTGTTTATGAAACACATGTGAATGAAATTAAATTATATTCCAGTTATAAATGTGCTTCTGATTACAGATAGCCTGGGGTTACACACGTTGTATTTTAAAGACAACCAGTTCGAAGGGAACATAATTTGCTTTTTGGGTTAAAAGAATTTCTTAATATGAAATTCGAGTGGTATGACAATTAGATTAGACTGTGCAGAAATTTAAATCTACTCGCTTATACACACTATACTCATAGTCACGCAAAATTAACAATTTGAGAATAAAGTATAACGATAATAATAATTTGCACGGTTTGATGTGATATGAGCTAATTTAGATTAAATCACCATTGGTAGCGCGATTTATTGTAATGTTTTTTTCCTCAGTTGGTCAGAACAAATGTGGTAGACTTGTTACTTACTTGTTCAGATGACAATATCTGGTGAAAATGCTTATTTGAGTTTATTTATTCCAAGACGTAGGCTAGAATCTGTGAGTGACTGACTGCCACACATACTCCTCAAAACATTAGATTCATCCGCGCTGGAGCCGTGCCGCCGCACAACCCACGCAAGGAAGATCATTCCGCACACAGCTACAATTGCAGGTTTTCCAACAGAGATGGCGACAAAGAGGCAAAACTTACGGACTGCAGCTTTAAAAATATACCACATTATACTGTATGGACTACTTACATAGTATTTACATTTATCAAATTAATCAACGCCGGTTAGTCAGGTGTGTGAGCATTGCGTTAACTTACAGTTGATGTATATTTTCTGTAAAAGTTATGAATCTACCAAAATTTTTCAATTTTTCTCAAAGGCTTGTCGTGACAAGCAAAACGGATCCGTTGAACTTCAAACTTCCCAAAGGAAGCACACACAAGAAAGCAGCGCAATAAATGTTGCCCAAAATATTTATTTAATTATTTGTTGTTGTGCACTAAATTTAGCTTTAAAAGTCACCATAGTCGATTGAAATCCTATATGTAACATGTAAGTAGGCCTAACGTAATTAATCTATAAAATTTAAGAAAATGTAACATTTACAAGAAAAATAAATGTGTTATAAAAAAGTGTTATATGATCAGAACAAAAGTGCGTGTTCTACTTTATCTGATGTTTGTGGTTTACCATAGTCGATTGAAATCCTATATGTAACATGTAAGTAGGCCTAACGTAATTAATCTATAAAATTTAAGAAAATGTAACATTTACAAGAAAAATAAATGTGTTATAAAAAAAGTGTTATATGATCAGAACAAAAGTGCGTGTTCTACTTTATCTGATGTTTGTGGTTTTGTTTTTTACTCATCATTTATAGGCCTAATCGTGACAGTCCAAACATTATTATTATTTTTTTTTTATATATATATTGAAATTTTTGGGCTATCAAATGATTAATCATGATTAATCACATACAAAATAAAAGTATGTGTTTACAATTTAAGTGTATATTTAAATACGCACACATGCATGTATATATTTAAGAAAAAATGTATATTTATATATAAAATATTTATATTTATATAAAATCTAAATGATTAGATAATCTATATTTTAAAAATATATATGTGTGTGTATTTATATATACATGATAAACATACACAGTAAACACACATATTATGTAAAATTGTAAACACAAACTTTGATTTTGGATGCGATTAATAGTTTAACAGCCCTATTCGAAACCTTCTTTTTTTGCATAAAATTTATAGAATAGCTGACATTAATACATTTACAGGCTATTTGTTCCCTATACAAAATAAATTTTTTCCCCTAATGAAATTAGTCTTTCTATAAAATGAATCAAACAGGTTAACTGATAATTGTCAGCTGCAGCCCTATAACATCATGGAAAAACAGCAAGAACATTGTGTTCAGAATCAAGTCATACTGGTTTCAAATGAAATGAGGGTTAGTAAAAAATGACTGATGAATGTTCATTTTTTTGGGAAACCATTTCTTTAAAAATGTTTCACCATTAGCCACTGATACACACACACACACACCTACACATTTGAAGACAAACATCAGCCAGAGTAAATAATTAATAGTTGGTCCAGAGCCGGTTCCATATCAATCCTGTTAGCCCGAGCAGCTGATGGATTGGCGATGCCTGGCACCACGTCGGAGGAGGGCAGAGGTAATAAAGTGGCATGAATGGTTCATTAACCTCAGGAGAGATACTCAGCGGTGAATAAAGCAATCATCGGTGTAAATCTGAGTGTTGACAGGATATGAAGTCTGCTGCAAAGTTGATGTGAGTGAGAGTTTAGGACTGCGCAGGTGTTTGATCTATGCTGCCAGTGCAGACGATACGGAGGCCTGAAATTACTAGTGCAAGGAACTGCCTGGACTGCTTTTTTATTTTGTTCACAGAGAGGAAAAATCCATTTACAACTGCCAAAACAAAACAACATGAAAGTTAATACTTTAAAGGGACCAGCATTTTATGGAAGAAAGATCGTTTTTGCTCTTTTGAAATGAAAAAAGTTCACTACTCACAGCAAAACACAGTAACGGAACAGTAAAGTTTATTCTGTTTTCAGAAACTTGCTCCATCCAGTCAATGTGAGTATAGAAACATTCATCCTAAACACCAGGAAAAACAAAATGCATAAAAATAAAGAAAGAAACGAATAACAAAACAAGAATAATAATAATAATAAATATTGTTATTGTTATTGCTGTTTAAATAATATAATAATATTTTTAATTAATATTAGTAATAAAACAAATTGTTATCTAGTTTATTGATGTACACCAAAATATTGTTCAGGAAACTATATTAGTGTAAGTGAAATTATAAGTGGAATTCATTTTTTTTTTTTTTTTTAGAAACTCACTTTATGTCAGTTACATGAGCACATTAACTGTCACACTACAAGGACTTTTATTTTGTTTTCGTCCCTCACTTGTGTTCCGTGACCTAGTTTTCCCTCGTGTCTGTTTGTGTCATTATGTTCAGGTGTGTCTTGTTAATCATCATTATCATGTGTACATAAGTTGCCCTCTTTTGGTTCTCCATTGTCCAGTGTTAACGTTGCTTTGTGCGTGTGTTTCCTGCCTGCTTTTTGTGGATTACCTCTATGTGGCTTAATTAAAGACTGTTTACTGTTATTTATCTTCTTTGTGTGTTTATTTAACACCGTACCGTGACATTAACACTTGACTGTCCACATTTATATATCACTGAAGTTTATTTTGTTAAAAAAAAAAACGTTACATCTAGTTACTGTGAAGATTATTCTTATACACCAGGGGGGGAAATAAATAATAATAATAATTATTATTATTATTATTATTATTGTTATAGTTGGTTTCTTGATGTTTGGTGAAGTTCATCAAATGTTGGAAGCTTTGACAAAAATTTCAGTTAGAGAGGAAAAACAAAAACATTACATTTATTATTATTATCATTATTATGAATGAATAAGTGATTTATAGTATAGTGTAGAAAGACTTTTAATAAAATGCTGAAAATACCAAAAATCATTAAAAGGAGTAGTAATACCAACGCTGAAATGGTTAAACTGATTTCTTGTGCATTTTTGCCTTTTTTTTTCAAAGAAAATGAGCTCTATGACTAAATACACATGTACGGAAGTTCTAATGCATGATTTTTTTTTTCCTTCTTGTTTTCTCGTTATAACGACTTATTTTCTCGTTATATCGACATAACGAGAGTTGTTTTCTCGTTATAACGACTTAATTTTCT
>NW_015505459.1:1157059-1170920 GCF_001515645.1 Sinocyclocheilus grahami
GTTATGTCGATATAATGAGAAAATAAGTCGTTATAACGAGAAAACAAGAAGGGGAAAAAAAATAATGCATGGCCGCTTAGAACTTCCGTACACATGTCATGTACGTGTTTCGTAAAGATTAGTCCGAGCTGTAAGATTGCTTGTCAGTGTTCCGTCCATAGGGGGCGCTCTAAAGAAGACCGACAGGGAGAGGAAGTGCATTATGAGGGGACGGACTCATACCTGCTCCCACAAAGCAACTCAGTGCGATCATGACAATTACACAGAGCTCCGCGCACACATGCAAATCAGCTCAAAGAAGCACCTGACAGGAAGAGAAGGGTGGAGATGAGAAAAGATGAAAGGGGCGGAGAAAGAGAAAGGAGTGGGAGGAGCATCAGACAGCAAAGGAATGTAATTAGCATGAATCTGAATAAATCACCCCTTTCATTATCAAGATTGTGTAGCTGTGGAAAGACAGCAGGACTCAAACAGAAACATTTGACTGTCAGTGGACACAAGCACACTACTACTATTTTCCTGCATGCAAATGTTGTATGTACAGAATACAAAAAATGATGTAGTGCAGTATAGTCAAAATGTGCAGTATATTAAACAAATCACTCCTCACGGAACAGTATGTCCCACAATGCAATGCACTCAACCTGATGAAATTAACAGAAAGCAATATCAATCAAATTTTTTAAAGACACCAGAAAAATCAAAATTTGAGTTTGTAGCTGTTAGATTTAATTGATTTTGACAATATTTCTCTTTCAGGAAAAATTTACAAAAATGATATTAAAATACTAAACATTGAACTATAAAATGCAAAATATCTAATAATATTATTTAATAATTAATAAAATATTTTAATAACTTATATTTTGTTTAAAATTAAATTTTTGTTTAATTCTTAAATTTGCTCCAATTCTCATAAATCATTAATTAGCTGTAAACATATTATATATTTATATTTTTCATAATTTACTTTATTTGTATTTTTGTGCATTTATCAGTAAGACTTAAAAAAAGTTTTTGAAAGAAGTCTCTTGTTCACTAAAGCTGCATTCATTTGATCAAAAATACAGTAAACAGTTATATTGTGAAATATTATTGCAATTTAAAATAGCTGTTTTCTATGTGAATATATGTTCAAATATAATTTATTTGTTTGATGCAAAGCGGAATTTTCAGAAATTCTTCAGAATCCCTCTAAAACACTGATTTGCTGCTCAAGAAACATTTCTGATTATCAATGTTGAAAGCAGTTGTGCTGCTTCATATTTTTGTGGAAAACATGATACATTTTTTAAGGATTTTTTGATGAACAGAAAGTAGCTACAAACTAATTTAGAAAACTAAAATAAAAAAAGATGAAAAACACTAATATTTATGACTTGCATAAGAACTGGGTGAGAAACTTGCTAAATGAATTGAGATTAAATGAGATTATGTGACGAAGTCGACAGTAGCAGTATACACAGTATGCAGGCTGCATAGCCTATAAACACTTAAATTACAGATAAATTGCATTTCAGTATATTTTAAGAGGAATCTGCCTGTTTGTGTCACACACACGCACTCAGTCAGCATTCAGGACCCACTCTTATCATCAATGAGGATGTGGAGTGGTTTTGAAGAGCTCATGTGAAGTGTGTGTGATTGCTGGTGTCATTTACATGCATGTGTTTCAGTACTCGCTCCTCTCTCTTTACCTTCTGTGAGTGTTTGCAGCCACCACTCCAACATTCTGGATCAATTAGTCCTGCATTGATCATCAGCCTGTATTTACAGCCTATATTTACTCAAAGCAGCGATCTCCAGGTGCAAGAGCTCTCAGACCTTCTGCCACTGCAGGTCTCCAACAACATTCAGAAATGTTATATGACAACTAGAGCCAGACCAATAACTTTTGAGATGAACTGAATATGCTGTTGAACTGTTCTGTATCATTTCTAACAACTGGTCGAAATACCATAACATAAGATAATACATGAGAATGTAAGAAGAAGAAAAAAAAAAAGAAAAAAAAAAAGGTAAATAAATTATATGGAGAAAGTGCTTCTTAAAGAGACCGCTTACCTAAATCTGAAAATTCTGTCTCGGTTTATTTAGCCTCATGTTGTTTCTTGTTTCCAATAAAAAAAAGCATACAGTGTCCAAACAAGCTCCAGAAAAGCACCAAAAATTATCATATATGACCCTGGACCGCAAAAGCAGTCTTAAGTCGCTGGGATATATTTGTAGCAATAGCCAAAAATTATCGATTTTTCTTTTATGCCAAAAATCATTAGGATATCAAGTAAAGAAAAAAATGTCCTACCGTAAATATATCAAAACTTCATTTTTTATTAGTATTATGCATTGCTAAGAACTTCATTTGGACAACTTTAAAGGCGATTTTCTCAATATTTTGATTTTTTTTGCACCCTCAGATTCCAGATTTTCAAATATTGTCCTATCCTAACAAACCATACATCAATGGAAAGCTTATTTATTCATCTTTCAGATGATGTATAAATCTCAATTTCGAAAAATTGACCCTTAAGAGGTTTTGTGGTCCAGGGTCACATAGTAGTGCATGTGTGAGTCAAATTCTTTCTATGACTTATTGCATTCTATACAAGTTTATTGTATTTAATGTAAGATCTACATTACATTTTAATATATTTAAATGTTTTTATTTTATATTATTTACATATTATATAACGCATTTAATTTTATTTATTTAATTCTCTTTACCTTAATATTCTCATGCACCAATCACTAATTAACTGTACTTATTTAAATATTAAATATCTATTTATATTTAAATGTTTTTACTTAAGATCATTTATATATTATATACTTTATTGTACTTTGAACAATAAGTGTAATTTAATGTATTTGAAAGAAGAAGGGACTTATGCTTACCAAGGCTGCATTTATGTGTTCAAAAATACAGTCAAAATTTTAATATTGTGAAATTTATATCCTGCAATTCTACATTTATATCTCGCAATGCTGAATCTTGCAAATCTGAGTTTATATCCAAGTAGAAATGCTGCATTTAAATCACAAATTTGAGTTTATATCACAATTCTGCACTTATTTTTTTCAATTCGGTTTATATCTTGCAATTCAGCATTTGTAACTTACAATTTTGCATTTATATCGCACAGATGTTTAAGTGTAAGTTACATTGATGATAACTGCTCAATTCATTTCGTATGAAAATGAATGACCCTCATGTCTTCCTCATGTACTGAATGCTCTCACACACGTTTGTAACTGTCCTGTTGCATCTGTAAAGAATGCTCTGCAGCCAATTAGCCTGCCATAATTACTCCGACTCCCATTGAGCTGTCAATCAGAGAGGAGCTGCACAGGAAGTCATCCCTCCCTCTGTTAGCGGAGGAAAGTCTCCGCTGAGCCCTCCCCAATTAAACCCACTCTCGCTCTAATATTAGACCCGGCTTCACCATCTCTCTCATTCGCACTCTCTTACGCTACGTTTCAGCATCGGCTCTCCTGACATCTTTCTTTCTCTGTTATTCTCTCCACCTCTTCTCACTCATACTTGCAGAGTTCTCAGTGCAGGCCGAAGTGCATTTGTTTCAACAGATGTTTTCAGAGCCACATACTACACTGTGGTTTGTGTTGCCATGTAATTCTGATTAATGCACAAAGTAACTCTACTCAATCACACGCTTACTCTAATCACGTCCAGCCAGATCTTATGATGGAAGCTTGTTTCCGTAATTGTGACTTTTTATCTCATTATTATTGTGACTCTAAATATCACAATTAAGACTTTTTTCTCAGAATTCCGTGTTTATATCGCACAATTCAGCCAGGAAAAAAAGTCAGAATAGCTAGAGATAAACTCAGAATTCAGATGTACTTTCTCGCAATTCCAATTCTGATTGCGACTTTTTATATCA
The DNA here is from genome assembly GCF_001515645.1 of Sinocyclocheilus grahami. Lineage (NCBI taxonomy): Eukaryota > Metazoa > Chordata > Actinopteri > Cypriniformes > Cyprinidae > Sinocyclocheilus > Sinocyclocheilus grahami. Next base: position 1,160,965 of record NW_015505459.1, read on the forward strand.
TAATTCTGCCTTTATTCTGAGTTTATATCTCGCAATTCAGCCTTTATATCCTGTTACGTTTATATCTCACAATTCTGAATCTATATCTTGCAAATCTGTTTATATCTCGCAATTCTACATGTAAATCACAAATTTGAGTTTATAACAATTCTATCTTGCAATTCTGTTTATATCTTGCAATTCTGCATTTATAACTTGCAATTCTGCATTTATATCTCACAAATCTGAGCTTATACAGTACCTCACAATTCCGCATTTATATCACACAATTCTGACTGTTTTCTCAGAATTATGACGGAAAAAGTCAGAACTGTGAGATATAAAAACTTTTCACTCAATTCTGCACTTGTACCTTGCTATTCAGAGTTTATATGAATTTATATATATATATATACTGTACATAAAAAAAAAAGTCCAGATTGTGAGATATTTTATATTTTGTGGTGTAAACAAGCTTCCATATATGGGAATTTATCCGAAATGTGAAGAAATATATCAGTGGCTGCTGGGAAAAAAAATAACAGGAAGTCAAAACTGACCCCATTTCCTTGATCTAGTCATACTGCACACAACTAAAAAAAATCTTCATAGTTTTGCTGGTTTTTGGAACTGGTTTCTAGTTGGTCCAAGCTAGTTTATGTCAACTGCTGGTATACTAAAAAAAAAAAAAACAATAAGTAACTCTACTCCATCACAAACTTACTCCAGAATCAAGTGACATCACTTCTTATGGGAATTTATCAGAAACAACGACAAATTTCTAATATTAGCTCCTCCTGGAAAAACCCAGCTCAAAAAATCAGCAGGAAGTCAAAATTGAGCCCATTTACTATACATGTTTCTGGTCACACTACATCATTTTTATACCAGCCCCTGCTGGAAAACCCAGTTTAAACCAACTTGAAGTCAACAGGAAGTCATAACAGGCCCCATTTATTTTCTTAATGCATGTTTCTGGAACCTTTTGTGGAATGGAAATGTTCCATGCATGTTAATAGCTCTTAATGGAGCCATTCCAAAAAACAACAACAACAATCTGACCATTAGAAGGGAGGTCATCCACCAACACCAGTTTTGACAGGCTACCTTCAGGTGGTTTTAGCTAGATTTTTCCATGCTTGAGTTAATGTTACTGATTTTGGCTAACACATACAAGAAATACAAGTGTTAGAGAAATCACATTTATTGCTGAAAGTGGTTTTCACAGTGGATGGTGATGAGTTCAGCACTCCTCAGATCTTCACTGCCTTACCTCTGAGATGTTTTCTTGTACTTCCTCCTGAAACAAAACAAACACCATATTAAAACAAGCATTTAGCTATTGTGCACAATTATATTGGGTTTATTTCATAAATAATACTAAACACGCACACACACCGTGTATTGAAACGGTTTCAGATCAAATGTTTATCAGTTGTGTAATGTATTTATTTTAACTGTAGCATAAAGATTAATAATAATAATTATTATTATTATGCATTTTATAAGTTATATTATTTTGTCATTAATTTTCAGGTTGTTTTTATGGCCCTGCAATTTGCAAAGCATTTTTGCTTCCACTTTGGAAAAATTACTTAAAGTTCTCCACATACAACACATGCAAACTCATGCCCTTTATGAATAAAATAAAATAAAATAAAATAAAATAAAATAATTAAAAACTAATTTACTTAAAAGTTATTTACATATAACACAAACACATGCCCTCTCTTAAAATAATAAAATAAAATAACATAAAATAAAACTCTTACTGTATACCTGATTGATATCAAATCAAAATCCAGTCAAATTTTTTTCCGTTTTTGAGACATGAATCTATACAAATTATGTTTCAAAAGTCATTAAGTCAACTTTTCATACAGGCTGTTTAAAGCACTGCTTTTTATGGTGTGTAGCTGACAGCTACAGATATATGTCTCTCCATAAAGTCCATTAACAACACAAGGACGGTGAAGCAATTAGTCAACGCACAGGAAAATTCAGAGCTGCCCAATCATTACTCATTCCTGCCATGAGCCACTATCACTGGTGCCTGAAATTACTCTTTAGAAAAGGAAACTCCTTCTTACTGTCCCCCTTTTCTTTCTAAAGTCCCCAAACACAATTATGAGTGCTGCTTCACAAGTGAAGCAATTAGTCAACGCACAGGAAAATTCAGAGCTGCCCAATCATTACTCATTCCTGCCATGAGCCACTATCACTGGTGCCTGAAATTACTCTTTAGAAAAGGAAACTCCTTACTGTCCCCCTTTTCTTTCTAAAGTCCCCAAACACAATTATGAGTGCTGCTTCACACCACTGCAGAACCATGTCCACGAACACGCACATGCACACTCACGTGTTTGAGGCTCTCTGTGAGATTAAATGCTGATGCGGTCAGATTTACCCACTGCAGTAACCTTTAACATCCACATATACCGCTGCTTCTACATGCCCAAACACAGCAAAACAGCTTAACGTCCTGTGACGGGCAATAATCCAAACCCAGTGAAGGGACTAACACAATTTTGGCAAAAAGAGCTCTTGTTTTTGGCTCTCCCTTAGAGAGAACAACAAAGTTCTTAAAGGAATATTTCACCCACAAATATTAAGGCGTGTACAATTGTATTTAAAAGTGAGTGTATCTCTTTTAATTTTTAGTGAACTACTCTGGCTCTGACTTCTGGTGTACATTCAAGTGAAATATGACATTTAACGATAAAAATAAGGCAGAGAGACATATCTTTTTAATAAAAAAAGACATTTTAGAATTAGGACAGATTTTCATGACAATTAAGAAATGTAAAAATAGATAAATCCTCATAGCTATAATGTGAAAAAGTAATAATTATATTTTTTGTTATTTTATTTTTTAATAAAAAAAATTTAATTAATTATGTTTTTATATTTTATTATATTTTTATCGTATTTGCTCATTCAAATCCGGTAGGTCTCAAAAATGCTTTTTTTTTATTGTTTATGTGAATTATTATTTTTATACTATACATCACGATAGTAAATAATAAATAATAATGTCCACGATAGTAAATATAATACATAAACATTTATTTTTCCATTACTAAATTATTGGAGGTAATGCTCAAATTTGAAAATCTAAATACTTAGAGCAACTTAAAGTCAACATAAAACCAATTTTACTTCTGTAATATGACTCTAATGTATGTTTAAGTGAAATATTTAACGAGGAAAATAAGATAGGAGGGACTTGATTTTATCCATGAAGAACTGATTGGATTTTGAAAAGTCTGAGGGGAGGAGTAGAAAATGAAGAGTTCTTGTTGACGTCAACAGAAAAAGAAAGTCATTTCAGAGGTGGAGCAAGTTATGTTTGGATGAAAGATTATAAAGACAGACATTTTCTTCTTTAGAATAGCATGCATTAATGAATAATCTACAATAAGACCAATATAAACAAAAATAAAAATGAAAAACTAAGAGTCAATTTGATTTGATGTTAACTTTAACAGACTCAATCCACACACAAAAACCCTTCCAACTCAGCATTAACAGGGGAAAGTTACTATTCTACTGCCTGAAGGGAGAAAATATGAGAGGAGACAAACAGCCCGCCCCTCATTCATCTCTTTCTTGCTTTCTTTCGCTTCTTCTTTCTCCCTCTCTCACTCATCTTTTCTTCTTCACCCATACTAAGGAAATTGCATTTCATTCACTGAGTTCTGGGACAATATAGAGACTTTCTCTCCAGCTGCCCGATAACAGCCAGAGAAAAAAAAACTGATTGACATCGAAGAAATGAGTTTGACTGCAGATGATGGAGCTGTTTCATATAGATTTGAGAAGTATTTGAAACATATTAATAAAACGTCACCAGCTCTCAGTGAAATGACCTCATTGTAGTGAGAATAAAGTCACAATAAAAACCTTTCTTTACAGGAACAATTACTGTAATTTAAAGAATAATATTTGTGAATTTTGGTTTTCAGCAAATGTTTTGCATTTGCAATTGCATTCTTAGGTGCATCCATCCAGAATAGTTAAGTCATATTTCACACACAAAAAGAAAGCAGGAAAAGAAAAAAAAAACGAAAAAGAAAAAATATTTAAGTATTATGGTAGGACCATCAAGACTTTTTGCATGGGGACAATTTAGAAAAAAATTTAAAAAAAATATATATATATATAATCCAAAAAGTAATACATTTTAATATTCTTTTCTTATTTTTTAATTTACTTTTTGGTAATTTCTCAATTTGTTCATTCAAATCCAGAAGGTATCCAAAAATGTTTTAATTATTTACATTAAAATTATTTTATTAATAATCTGAAAAGTGGAATGACACTATATAATAATATACTGTAATAATAATAATATATATATATAAACTTAAAGATACATAATATAATATAATATAATATATCATGAATATAATTTTTTGTCCATCATGATATTTGTTGTACTGCCTTTAATTCATGTTGATTTAAACAAAAAATTTTATTGCACCAAGTGACTTTCAGTAACGAGAATCAACAACAAAAAAAAAGCTTAATTGTCATTAAAAACAGTCCTAAAATAGGCTTTAGGCTTTATTCTGATTATAATTTCTTATTTTTTCCATACTTATTTTGGGGTGAAAAGTGAGATTCGGGATGTTTGTCAACCTCTTAGATGGACACACACACACACAGAAAACACAAGAAAACCTGTTGAAAAGCTCATACTCACAGTCCCCGCAGTCGGAGCCAGATATTCTCGATCTGGTCGGGCTGTAAGTACTTGAGCGAGGTGCTTTCAAACTCCTCGATCTCTCTGGTGGGAGACTCCATGATGCCAAGAACGGAACAAAAACTTAATCCCAGAGCCGGAGCAGAGGAGAGACAGATTCCCCTCTTCAGTTGAGCTGCAGTCGGGACGCTGCAGTCGTCATAGCCCTGTTCTCTCCTCCTGTCCCTCGTGCTCCACTCCAGTCTGAGCACAGGAGCGTGTGACGGTACTGCGGTACGATCGCTCACTCTCTCTCTCTCTCTCTCAGAAATACAGCGCGGCTCAGATTAAGGCAGACTGCTGATTTCATGAGTGTTGGTGGGAGGGGTTGAGCGTGACTGAAGCCTCCAGTGGCTCCATGATCAATAATGACAAACTGGGTCTCTTCCCATAGGACAAATCACAAATGACATCTTCTTAATATCTCAATTGTTTCTCCTAGACAGCAATGAAATTAAACAGAGCAAACGGAGGCTTTTGTTTGAGTCCCATAAGAAAACAAAAACTATAACCTCCAGGGTTATTATAGTTAACTAAAACCATAAAAATACATGTTCGTTATTTGAAATGAAATAAACATTATCTGAAATAAAATAAAATATATAAAGATGTATTTTATTTCTGCTAGTTGCCACATTTCAAATTTTCTTTCAGTTTAACTGGATGTGCTAAAACTGAAATATAAATGAATAAAAACTATAGACATGTTTAAAAAAAAACACAAAAAAATGTAATTGACAAAAATACAACAGAACTACTAAAACTTTCAAATTAAAATGAAAACTATTACAGTTTTCAAAATAATATAATACAAATAAAATTGACAAAAATACAACAAAATACTCAAATTAAAATGAAAACTAAAAATAATAGTTTTCAATGATACTAAAATAATACATATGCGTCTCCTAGAACAAGGTTTTAAAATGTGCTCAGATTTGCCAAGATAGCAATCAAAGTCAGAAATCTCAATATGAACTCAAACATTTCTCAAATTCGTCCAAGACTGTATGATATGAGATCTACTACCCAGTATCACGCTGGAGCTTTTGGTTTGTTTGCCATCAGGGTTTGGTGTACAGTATTTGATTGGTGCGAGAGTCATTGCTCTTGCAACTGAAATAGACACAATGCAAAAGAATAGACATGCATGTGACATTTTTGTGACAACTGTTTTAAACTCGACAAAGCATCTTAAATATGTGGTGCTTATGGCGTGAAATGCTGAAAAACAATGGCACGTTGCAATGGTCAAAGATCTTCATCTATAGTAGCATGTTTATTGAAAACCCCAGTAATCTCGCATAAGTCTCCTTTATAGTGTCAAAGGAGGTCTTAAAATGTGCTCAGATTTGCCAAGATTATAAAGACTTCAATCAAAAGTCAGAGATCTCAATATAAACTCAAAAATCTCTCTAATTCATCCAAGACTGAATGATCTGAGATATGCTATCCTGTATTCAATTAATTTTTCCCCTCTCATGTTCAGTTCAGCGATCCCAGATTTTAATGGCTATTTTGATTTTCGCTTATGTTCGAGAAGCGTAATCACGGGGTTAGTTTTATGCCAGCTTATCGTTGTACTAGAGTTTTTTGTTTGTTTGTTTTACTCATTCAACAACATATATGGTTATACTTTACTTACCATTAGTTTTTCCCAATGTTTTTTCTTACATTGCACTTTGATGAGCCTCCCTAAGAACCATTTGAATATTCTGAGCTGGAATGTGCGTGGGTTAAATTATATATTTAACATTTCCGAAGTCTTCACTCATTTAAACTCTTTACATGCAGATATATTGTTCCTGCAGGAGACTCACATCAAGCATTCCAATGCTCAGACTTAAATGTAGATGGATTGGCCAAATGTACTACTCTACTTTTTCTTCAAATGCCTGAGGGGTGTCTATATTAATTCTTAAGAATATTCCTTTTCATCATTTGACCACTAAACAAGATATTAATGGTCGTTATCTCATCATGACTGGTACTGTCCTAGAGAAACATGTTACATTTGTGAATTTATATGCTCCGAATTTTGATGACCCTAATTTTTTTCGATCTCTTTTTCATATTATTCCAGATGTAGACTCTACTCATCTTATTATTGGTGGGGACTTTAATTGTATCTTGGACCCTTTTATGGACAGGCATTCACACAGCCCTCCTAAACCTTCTAACTCGACCACTGTTCTTAAAAACCTAATTCATTCATTGAATTTGCTGGATATTTGGAGACTTCAGCATCCTACTGACAAAGATTATTCTTTTTTTCTCTGATGTCCATAACTCATCCACAAGAATAGATTTTTTTAAACTGATTTCAAATTAACCTCTAAGATTGTATCTTCCAAATATCATGATATTTTAATATCTGATCACTCCCCGGTATCTATTACAGTAGATTTTGGAATTGATAGACCCCCTTATGCTTGGCGTTTTAACCCCACTCTGTTGAACAAAGACAATTTTAAACAAACCTTTTCCACTCATATAACTGATTTTCTTTCTTTAAATGATAAGTGGGATGTGTCTGACTCAATCCTATGGGAAGAACACGACACTATTTTTGAAAATAGGCTCATTTTCCAACTCCCCTAGAGTTAAACAGTTGAGTTTTATTGTTTTTGAATCCATTCAGCCGATCTCCGGGTCTGGCGGTAGCACTTATAGCTGTAGCTTAGCATAGATCATTGACTCTGATTAGACCGTTAGCATCTCGCTCAAAAATGACCAAAGAGTTTCTATATTTTTCCTATTTAAAACTTGACTCTTCTGTAGTTACATCGTGTACTAAGACGGACAGGAAAATGAAAAGTTGCCGATTTTCAAGGCCGATATGGCTAGGAAATATACTCTCATTACGGCATAATAATCAAGGACCTTTGCTGCCATACCATTGGTGCAGCAGGCGCAATGATATTATGCATCGCATGAAAATAGGCTTATTGGAAGTTACCTAGCTGGGGACTATTTTCAAGCGCTGCATAATATCATTGCATAATATCATCAGTTCCTAGCCAACTTAGGTGTGCACAAGCCAGTAGAGCTATACAGGTCATTAAGACAAAATTTGGGATATTGACTTCTAAGCCAATAGAAATAAATAATGCATTCAGGGAATTCTATGAGGAATTATATTCATTGCAGTCTAGTGGAGACTTGTTGAATATTACCAAATTCCTTCGCTCTGTTGGTCTACCTAAAATTAGTGACGATGCACGAGAGATCTTAAATTCTGACATTACATTAGAAAAAGTTTTCACAGCTATCCAAAACTTTCCTAATGGGAAAACAGTACTATTATTATAAACAGTAATACTGTTAATATTACAGTATTAACAGTATATTAACAATATATTACCTTAATTTGCTCAGCTCAGTCAAAAGTTTTTCAGATATTTACAAGTACGGAATTATGTTAAAAGTAATATCCCTAATTTTGAATCTTACCAGTCCCCTGAACATCTTTATTTATTCATGACCTCTGACCTCAACATGAAGGGCATTGTTTCTAAGTCTGTTGAATATTTTAATGACTCCAGGGCCCCTTCTACACAATATTTGAAGATGTCCTGGGAAAAAAATCTCAGAGGATGCCTGGACCGAGGCTAACCTAGGCATTAGCTCTTGCTCCACTAGCTCTAATTTTCAACTTATTCAGTACAAAGTTGTGCATAGATTACACTATTCTCGCACTAAGTTACATTCTATATATCCCTCTGTGTCTCCTCTGTGTAACAAATGTAAGTTCAATGAGGGTACCTTAGCTCATTCATTCTGGTTTTGCCCTAAAATACATACATTTTGGTCTGAAGTGTTTGGATTTTACTTAGAGTAAAAGCCAAACACTGCAGACTAAAATGTATGACTGGCCTTCTCTTTGATCCCCTTGTTGCAATATTTGGTTGGGCTCCTTCTCTGGAGCCTTACAGTCGTAACCAAGTTCCGACAGTTCAATACGGGATGAGAGTAGCAAAGACGACAATTCTGCTGCTGTGGAACGATGATTTATGCCTAAATTTGAAACGTGGCCTACAGAGTTTAATAATGTGTTATATATGGAAAAGATTAGATACGAATTAGCAGGTAAACCAAAGACATTTTTAAAGATTTGGAAGTCCTTCTTTGATTATCTGGCTGGTGATCACTAATTCCTGAAGTTAACTCCCTGGGCATAAATGATGACGAAAGTTAAATTTTTTGGGTGAACTATTCCTTTAAAGCATCCTAAAAATAGAGTGCTTATGGTGCAAGATGCTGTACAACTCACACCATAAAAGACGTTGCAATGGTCAAATACGTTCATTTAGCATGTTGACTTGAAGATGATTAAAAAAAAAATTAGTAAACAATTAACAACCATGGAAACTGATGCGTAAACACCTCTAGGCTATGAAATAATCGCTATGCAATAAAATGTAGTTGTCTTAAGGGAATAGATGGGATGACAGAGGAGGAAAATGAGAAATTGAACGGAGTTAAAGACACAAACTGTGACTAGAGAGATGAAGAGGCCAATCAGCCAGCAGCTGAAGAGCGGAGTGAGATTGTATGCCTGTTAGATGAATGTGCGGCCCTACTGTCAGATCCACATTAACACTCCGAACGCGCTGCTCTGTTCTCTGCTTCCATTTACTAAATGACCCAGTGATTGCTCACTCTTTCTTTCAAGACTCACAGATGATAAACAGATTCATCTTGAAGATCAGGAGACGTCATAGAGGACAAATTCATGAATTCTAGAGAATAACAGAGCTGGGTCCATGAGTGGGCATTATCAGTTTATTTTGTGTAGGAGCCAAGCACTATCAAAGTTTAACATCTCAATTGGCTCTCCAAAAGACAAATTAAATTAAATGGAGAACAAATGGAGACAAGTCTCTCGTTTCTGTTATTTAAACTCATGGTTCTCTTCTAGAGTTTCAGAAGAGATCTCAACAACATTTAAACTGTGCTCATATATACATCACTGTGCAAATGTTTGGGGGCAGTATTTATTTATTTGTATTTTTTAAAAGAAATTAATATTTGTATTCAGCGATGATGCATTAAAATTGATCAGAAGTGGCAGTAACGTTATATGTTATAACGTGTAATGTTATAAAGATTTCTGTTTAAATGCTTTTCTTTCGAACTTATTTATCAAAAATATTAAGCAGCACAACTGCTGTCAACATTGATAATAATAAAGAATATTTCTTGAACAGCATATCAGCATATTAGAATGATT
>NW_015505459.1:1171589-1172359 GCF_001515645.1 Sinocyclocheilus grahami
AAGGCCTGCCATTGAAATTATGAGTCAAAATGGCTAAATTGTTGACTATGTTACCTGCTAAGAGCATGAAAAATGATAAGAATATACATGGAGTTCATTGCTTCCCAACAGTTTAGTTCGATGTTTATTTCAAAAGCATACAATGCACTATAAATGCTGTTTTTATTAGCATATTCATCTGAATAAAAACACTGACGCCACACTGCGGTTTGCTTATGTTACACTGCTCTCGTCGAAAATCAGTTGATTAAGTTTATCCCTCCTTTTGTTTCTTGTGCTTTTGTATTTTTCCATCTGCTTCACACAATGGGGCCATTATATAATGGAGTTTCCTGAACACCCCGAAAATCCAATAAGGCTGAAAGCTAGGCTGACCAGCCTGAGACTAATGCAGAGATCTAATCCCTCACGTTGGAAATGTTTTTTCTCCAGGGAGACATTCAGGGACAGCTGTTATTGAAAGCCGAGACACAGCAGCAGGTTAGTGCCGCAGATTTCGCAAAACATGCTGGAGTTCAATGGTAAAATTTAGAGCTAAATCAGCCATGCAATACTGAAGAAGTGTACATTCAATTTAATTGTAATATTCAAGATATAAATCTCAATACCAAAAGTGTATCAGTTTATTAAAAGTAGTTGTTGTATATAAATATTATGTGCAAAAAGATCTAAAACTATACGTTTGCATTTCCATTCATCTCAAAGGCACACTTTAAGCTCACTTTGAGTATTAAAGGGATAGTTCACCCAAAAATGAAAATTTGATGTTT
>NW_015505459.1:1172369-1179681 GCF_001515645.1 Sinocyclocheilus grahami
GATCTGAGATATGCTATCCTGTATTCAATTAATTTTTCCCCTCTCGTGTTCAGTTCAGCGATCCCACATTTTAATAGCTATTTTGATTTTCGCTTATGTTCGAGAAGCATAATCACGGGGTTAGTTTTATGCCAGTTTATCGTTGTACTAGAATTTTTTGTTTGTTTGTTTTACTCATTCAACAACATATATGGTTATACTTTACTTACCATTAGTTTTTCCCAATGTTTTTTCTTACATTGCACTTTGATGAGCCTCCCTAAGATCCATTTGAATATTCTGAGCTGGAATGTGCGTGGGTTAAATTATATATTTAACATTTCCGAAGTCTTCACTCATTTAAACTCTTTACATGCAGATATATTGTTCCTGCAGGAGACTCACATCAAGCATTCCAATGCTCACTGACTTAAATGTAGATGGATTGGCCAAATGTACTACTCTACTTTTTCTACTCTACGGCCTAGAAAATCACAACGTTTAATTTTCCGTCGGTCTTAGTACACGATGTAACTACAGAAGAGTCAAGTTTTAAATAGGAAAAATATCGAAACTCTTTGGTCATTTTTGAGCGAGATGCTAACGGTCTAATCAGATTCAATGATCTATGCTAAGCTACAGCTAAAAGTGCTACCGCCAGACCTGGAGATTAGCTGAATGGATTCGAAAACGGTAAAACTCAACTCTAGGGGAGTTGAAAAAGGAGCCTATTTTCAAAAATAGTGGCGTGTTCCTTTAAAGCTTATATTAGAGGCCAGGTTATAGCATGTCAAGCAGATTTAAAAAAGCGAGGGGGCAAAAGGCTTTCGTAAATACAGACAGAATTGTCAGGTCTAGAACAGCAGTTTAAACTAACACCATCCAAGTTAACTCTGGCTAGTATTCTGAAATTGAAATATGAATATAATACTCTTTTATCTACCCAAATTAGCTCCCTTTTGTTAAAGATTAAACAGAAGCAATTTGAATTAGGGGACAAACCTAATCGCCAACTTAGGTGTGCACAAGTCAGTAGAGCTATACAGGTCATTAAGACAAAATCTAGCTTATGTAGTATTTTTACGTGGTGTATCGTTGTTAATTATAATACTACTATTAAAAACAATGACATGTGAATGTCTGTTGACTGAATGAAAATTAAAATACCTTGCGCGCTCAACCACTGTTCCTAAAAAGGATAAAAGTCCTTCCTTAACCACAAACATTTTTGCTGCTTGTAAACGCCGTCCTCTGTTGTCAACAGCTCACACTGCCGAGAAAAATATATTATTGCAAAATATATTAAATGCAATAACTGCATTTGTATTTGAGCATTTGTGTTTTTTAACAACGTGCATGTTTGTGTTCTTTTGTAAGGAAGACACAAAAATGGTGCAATGAAAAATTACGTAGGTCTAATTTATCGGCGTATTAAACATTCTATTTATGTGAAAAGACAAGTTTGATGCAAGTAAAAATAAGGAAAATAAAGTATTTGTCATTGTATTGTGCAAAATACAATAAATTTGGGAAACTCTAATCACTGCACACACACATGCCACCTTGCTATGACACACATGCTTATTAAATAGACAATTAAACCTTACAATGGCATCCCAATGAACAAAACATCTAAATGCTACAGTTGGTGTAAGAATTTTTATTGACCACCAGATGGCGGGGTAGAGCACTGTGTCAAAAGCATCGAAGCATCAACACAGTTTGTTGTAAAAGCCTCGCTGCTTCAAAAGCCTCGTTCGGCACATCCATACTGATCAGTATTTATATAGTTTTTTACCTCTGATTTTCACCGCAATGTCTGAACTGTCCTGAGCGCCTTCGCGTTTTCTTCTTCAGCCTGCACGTGAGGCGGCGGCGTCTTCTTCTTCTTCTTCTTCTTCTTCTTCTTCACGGCGGATTACAGACTTATAAGTGCATTACCGCCACCTATTTCTCAAATGGACCATTGACACTCCCAATTGAGATTGTAGATAGAGTGTCAATGGTCCATTTGAGAGATAGGTGGTGGCAATGCACTTATAAGATCCACCGTAAAGCAAGCAAGAAGAAGAAGAAGACGCCTCAAGCGCAGGCTGAAGAAGAAGACGCGAAGGCGCTCAGGACAGTTCAGTCATTGCGGTGAATCAGAGGTAAAAAAAACTATATAAATACTGTTCAGTTTCTTGCACAGACCGATCGTTTTGTGTCTTTACACATCAATGTATCGTCACGAGCGGCAGGGTTTAATTTGGTTTTGTTTGTGTATGTTTTATGACTCTCAAAGCTGTGATTCCCATCCACTGACATTATAGGACTGACAGAATGCAACGGTTTCAGTTTCTGTTCTACTGAAGAAACAAAGTCACCTACATCTTGGATGCCCTGGGGGTAAGCAGATAAACATCACATTTTCATTTTTGGGTGAACTATCCCTTTAAATGCCAAGTAACTAATCATCACAGGAAATAAGCATGACAACACTGATTGGCTGATGGAAATCCCTAGTCACTATCGTGATGTGTGCAGGCAGGGAAAAGTCTATTTCCCACTTTTAAAAGCCCTCAAAAACCTGTCAGGCGTAAAACTTTATAATATAATGAAATACTCACTTTACATATTGCTTGCAAAAAAAAAAGGTTAATTTTGCCAGAATACACTGATTTTTTGAATGGACGTCAACAGAGAAAAACGCTATTTGCCACCATAATGGTGGAGTCTAACACTTGACCCCTTGGTTTTGTAAAGCACAATTAAACTCCATTATTACAGTAGACATCATATGACCATTAGCAGTGAGAGGAAAAATATTAAATTATTATTAATACTAATAAAAACAATAATACAGCAGTAAAATTTAATAACCACTTAAATAAATAAGTAAAATGAAAAGAAAAATAAATTAAATAAGCAAATAACAAACAAACTATAAATAAATATGCAAATAAAAATAAAATAAATTGATAAAATTAGTAAATAAGTAAATATGTACAGTACCTAAATAAGCAAATAAAGTAAATTTACTTAAATAAAAGTGAAAAATAAATAAATGAAATAAATACATAAATCTGCAAAATTGTCAACAATTCTGTGTTTTTCTGTCAATATGGGGTGCTGTGTGTACATTAATGAGGAAAAAAAATAACTTAAATGATTTTAGCAAATGGCTGCAATATAACAAAGAGTGAAAAATTTAAGGGGGTCTGAATACTTTCCGTACCCACTGTACATACATACACACTAAATAAATAAACACATACATAAATAACTGCACATGCATGCCTAACTAAACAAATAAATATTTTCTTGCGTAAGTACACTAAATAAGTACATATATGTAAACTGATAAACAACTATACATGCATTGATGCATACCTAACTAAACATATGTATACATGAACAACTACATTCATGCATACAGTACCTAACTGACTAAATATTTACTTAATTTTTTTTTTAAATCATACGTACACATACAAACACCACATAACAGTAAGTGCTTCAGTCTGGAAACTTGTCTTGGGTGCAGGGAGAGAAACACTAATATTTCACTCAGGACGCAGTAAAAATCACCATCTGCCACCTTTATATAAAGAATTTACCTCTCATCCCTTATTAAAAACAATTATCATTCAAATAGTCCTGTCTGTTTATCCAGCTCTGCTTATGTCCCCCTCCATGCTGTTCATTCCTGATGATGATGACTCTTTCACAGGCCTTTCAATTACCTGATGCAGGAGGCAGGAGATAATGCCAGGCCAAAGTCTCAAAGACACATCAGCAGCGCGCCGCTTTCATCTATGGAGATGCTCTCGCAAGCACTTCCCTATGTCTACTCTGAGCTCTTCAAAGGTCTTGTTTGAAGGTGCTCTTTCTGCGGTCTATACTCTACTCTTCTTTTCTTTTAAGTGAGGTTTATATCGAGTGTGTGTCAGGAGGCTGTGAGCTTCTAAACATGAATGACGTCACCTCCTGTGACCCATCACATCATCACTAGACACATCAAACTTGACCAGCGGCATCTCGAAGCACTATCAATCTGACCAGCTTGGCTCATGAATATTAATTAGCTGATGTAATGCTCACTCATTAGTCCTTGCTAAAAGGCACTGCTTACAGTGTGAAGGTTTATTCAGTTTACTGACTATTTTCAGTCAGCATTGTTTTGTGGCTGAAAACTTTTATTTTCTCCTTGTGCAGTGGCCTAAATCATTGATTATAAAGATTCGTTTTTGGTGTTTGTTTTTTAAATTAGCCCTTTTACTCGGCATGAATGCATTCAATTGATTAAAAGTAACAGTAAAGACATTTATAATGTTACAAAAGATGTTTATTTCATATAAATGCTGTTCTTTTGAACATTTTATTCATCAATTAATCCTGAAAAAAATGTATCCCTCTTAAATATTAAGCAGCACAACTGTTTTCAGCACTGATAATAATCAGAAATGTTTCTTGAGCAGCAAATCAGCATATTAGAATGATTTCTGAAGGATCATGTGACACTGAATGATGCTGAAAATTCAGGTATAAATTATGTTTTACATATTATAAAACAGTAAACGGTTGTTTTAAATTGTAATAATATTTCATAATAATATGAATGTTTTTATTGCATTTTTTCAAATAAATGCAGCCTTTGGTGAGCATAAGAGATTACTTTCAAAAACATTACACAATTTTACCAACCTCAGACTTTTTAGTGGTAGTCTATCTATAATTTTTTTTTTTTTTTTTAAATACAAAAAAGGTCACGTTTCTCTATAATATTACCTGATAGGGTGTCAAACACTTAAATGGGACCCTGATATGCATAAAAAACATAAAATATTGGGTGAAATACATTGATTAAAAGTAACAGTAAAGACATTTATAATGTTACAAAAGATGTTTATTTCATATAAATGCTGTTCTTTTGAACATTTTATTCATCAATTAATCCTGAAAAAAATGTATCCCTCTTAAATATTAAGCAGCACAACTGTTTTCAGCACTGATAATAATCAGAAATGTTTCTTGAGCAGCAAATCAGCATATTAGAATGATTTCTGAAGGATCATGTGACACTGAATGATGCTGAAAATTCAGGTATAAATTATGTTTTACATATTATAAAACAGTAAACGGTTGTTTTAAATTGTAATAATATTTCATAATAATATGACTGTTTTTATTGCATTTTTTCAAATAAATGCAGCCTTTGGTGAGCATAAGAGATTACTTTCAAAAACATTACACAATTTTACCAACCTCAGACTTTTTAGTGGTAGTCTATCTATAATTTTTTTTAAATAAAAAATACAAAAAAGGTCACGTTTCTCTATAATATTACCTGATAGGGTGTCAAACACTTAAATGGGACCCTGATATGCATAAAAAACATAAAATATTGGGTGAAATACTTTTTTTCAGTGAATGAAACTATTATTTTTGTAAAAGAAATACTACCATCTTGGATGACTTTCAACAAATGCAGCCTCTTTAAAGGTGCATGTGCTGCTAACAATTTGGCCAGAATGAGATGAGATGAGTCTTAAAAGGCATAATTATACTTTAAGGCAACTCCTTAAGCCTTAAAATAAACCACAATACTACAGTTCACTAGGACACTATGCATTATTCATTGCACTACCACTACTTAATTCCATCTAGGTTTGCAGCTCTCTAGGTTTTGGAACAGAAGCTTCCGTTTGAATTATACATTTGGGCCAGACTGTCAACCCATATATTAAAAATGCAACAAAAACATTGAAACCAGAAATTCAGACACTAATGAGCAACACTAGACAAGTTCTACTACACTTTGGCCCTAAAGAAAGGCTCTCTAGATGCATGAGATGAGTCTTAAAAGGCATAATTATACTTTAAGGCAACTCCTTAAGCCTTAAAATAAACCACAATACTACAGTTCACTAGGACACTATGCATTATTCATTGCACTACCACTACTTAATTCCATCTAGGTTTGCAGCTCTCTAGGTTTTGGAACAGAAGCTTCCATTTGAATTATACATTTGGACCAGACTGTCAACCCAGATATTAAAAATGCAACAAAACATTGAAACCAGAAATTCAGACACTAATGAGCAACACTAGACAAGTTCTACTACACTTTGGCCCTAAAGAAAGGCTCTCTAGATGTTCGCCACCAACAAGTGGTTCTTTAAACAGCTTTAGTTAAACCAAATCCAGCAGACATCACAGCCTACAAAGGTGAAAGTCTCTCAAATGTCACAGGTCAATCCCAGCGGCCGTGTTGACAGAGGAAAGGTCTCACAGGAGGACGTTAGAAGGTCTCTCTCCAATGAATGTGAAAACACCGAAGCAAGAGAGAAAGCGAAAACCATTTGTCTGATGCATACTGCACACAAAAATGACAAGAACTTTCTCCAAAAGTCTCACAGGAGGACGTTAGAAGGTCTCTCTCCAATGAATGTGAAAACACCGAAGCAAGAGAGAAAGCGCAAACCATTTGTCTGATGCATACTGCACACAAAAATGACAAGAACTTTCTCCAAAATATATATAAGATTCAGCGAAAGCAGAGCATAACATGAAGGTCTGAGATGCCAGACGAGTCCCAGATGAGTTTAGGATGAGTCCGAGACCTAAAAAGTCTCATTTAGTTCCAGTCGATGATTTCAATTTGGGAATTTTTTTCTTCAGGGAGCTTGCATGTTTTGATTTAAGGTGTTTTTCTGTCCTACTGAAGAATGGCGCTATTATTCTTTTAATCATCTGATCCAGATGCTTTAATGAGAATATAACAGTGCTGCACATCTTTGCTAAGCAATATGCTGAATAAATTGAGACATCTCGCCTGTGAATGTTACAAATCACTTGCGTCACAGTAAATGGGTCTGTAAAGCCATGTTGTCAGCAGATCGCTATTAAGAGCGCACTTGCTAATGAGTGCCGTCTGAAGGAGTGATTTTAGCGTAGGCTACTCATGCAAGCGGTATGAAAAAGTCATTCTGAAGTGCTAAAAAGATTCCAATTTGATTTGCCCATTTAATGACCAAAATCAAATTAAATATTTAACAACAGTAGGCCTGGCTGAAAAGATGGACCTCTTCCTGGGGAAAACTGTCGTACTTGGTGGTCAGGTGATCAAGTTAGTTTTTCCCAACACGGTAGCTGGATTCTGTACTTGCTCAAAGTAGTTTACCAGGGGTGTATTCCAGAAAGCAGGTTATGTGACATACCCGGGTATGTTTGAGGATAAGAGAGCGGATAACCTCAGCTTTCGGTTCCAAAATCGGAGGTTGCTTTCAGGGTATGTAAGTAACCATAGTAACTTGCTCTCTGAAGATAACCTGCTCCGGAGTATGTTATG
>NW_015505459.1:1179901-1187507 GCF_001515645.1 Sinocyclocheilus grahami
TTTTTTTTCCCTTCTAGCAAGGACACAGGGATGATTTGCAAAATATTCTCAAACATGTTCAATTCCATTAAAGTAGCAAAGATGTAAGCATTTCTTTGAAACATGGAGTACAGTGATTATGTGCCTTCATCCTGTAGATGCAGGTTGAAAATAAAGGAATTATATTTTAATATCTGAATCTCTTAATTATTTTTAACCTTTTAATTGTATAATCATTTAGCTTAAATGATACCAGTTTAGACTATCTATATAATTACACTGAATCTTATTTTTATACCTATAAAACACTGTGCTCTTTGAAGACATGTAGTGTATGAACTAAAATTGTGCTTTTATATTGTACATGCATATTGATTCACTTTAATGCTTTTGCATGATACTTTTTTTTTTTGTGTAGTGCCCCTCTCCCCCCTTTTTTTTCTTAGTAAGTGGCTTCATCCATGTTGTCATCACTTCCTCCCCCGTAATCATCACCGTCTTCAAAGTAGCTTGCTATGTAGTCATTTTCCTATGGGGGGGGGGGGGGGGAAACAGTCCGATCATGCATCAAGTGCTTTTAGTGCTCTGGAATTTCAAGTACATTTAAGTAAGTACATTTGCTATTGATTATTCAAACATGACTGTCATGCACTAAAATACTCTGAGCTGTCAAAACAGTTGCACTAAAAGAGTTTTCCCAGTAACTGAAAACCATGTTAGATATATGCAAGCAGGTACTAGGGTTGCACATTTGACTGATGATGTGACAGGAATGCCATAAGATATGTTAATAGCATATGTTATGTTGTTAAACGAATACCACAGAAAAATAAATAAACACACACACACACACCTGGGGGTATTCCAAAAAGCAAGTTATGTGACATACCCGGGTATGTTTGAGGAGAAGCGAGCGGATAACCTCAGCTTTCGGTTCCAAAATCAGAGGTTACTTTCAGGGTATGCAAGTAACCACAGTAACTTGCTCTCTCTCAGCGCACGTGTGATCTACTGACGAGCCTTCAGAGGGCGTGACAGATAGCGCACAACATTATTTAATATTACAATATGTAATACAGCCTATTATGTATGCATATATATATGTGTGTGTGTGTGTGTATGTATGATATGTTAATGATGAAGCGCTAATATAAGTAATAAGGTAATATTATTCTAATATGGTTATATTTATTTTATTGGCATTTATAACAGTTATCTGTATAAATTATAAAACACGTATGACAAGGTAATGTTTAATTTATTATATTATATGAAGAGTTTATTTGCAAAAACAGATAATCTCGTCTCATCTCACACATGGATTAAAGATTAAACGGAAAAAAAGAAAAATGATTGCACAACCATCAATTAGGTGGCGATATGCACCAAGCATGTAAATGACCACTGAACAATAGAAGAAGAAAGAAACAGCATGGCACGCTTTTTCTTAGCGTTCGTTTCCATAGTGACTCGTCGAGTCGTTGCTCTGTTGAGAATGTCTTGAGTCTTAACCAGGAACATACTCTGAGTTGAATGAACTTACTCCCGGACGTGTTTTTGGAACCACATACCTCGAGTAAGCAAGGTTTGGGGTTAATCAACCGAAAGTTCAGGGTTTAGCTGACGGTAAGTTAACCGTGCTTTCTGGAATACACCCCCAGCTCTAACCAAACCGACCAAAAATAAATAAATAAAGCCTAAATAAATGACACTAAAAATGGCTAAATAAATTGAAATAAATGGCAATAAACAAAAAGCTAAATAAATACATGGCAACAAATAAATGGCTAAATAAATGGCAATAAATAAATATCTAAATGGATAAATTGGAATAAAAATGTTTTAATGGCTTAATAAACAGAAATGAATGGAAATAAATTAATGGCAATAAATAAATGCTAAATGGCTAAATAAACACAAATAAATTAATGGCAATAAATAAACGGCTGAATAAATGGCAATAAATAAATGGCAATAAAAATTTCGAAATAGCGAAATAAATGAAAATTTAAAAAAAGTCAGAATGGCTAAATAAATGACAATAAATAAATGGCTATAAATAAATGTCTAAATTGCATAAATGAATGAAGAAATGAAATGAAATAATTGAATGAATGAATTGAATTATATCAAGATTGAGGAAAACGATATGAAATTTGGAAATATCCTGCCATAGAACAGATGTCACCCTTGACCCCCCCACTCAATATACTATTCAAGATTTCTGATTACATGAAGCTTGTTTGTGTGTTATTGATTGCGCTGATGCATAAACTCTAAAACCACATGTGATTAATGACAGTTTCACATCGACTGTAGTTGAACAATTATCTCCTGACACACTGACTTTGGCTAAACTACTGTATTTTAAATTATAATTCGAGAAAAAAACAGAGTCAAGTTCAGTTATTACTTTGACTTATTAGAACACTATCTTTAAGCTACTCAATGCAACAATCTCAGAACATTACATACAGTCAGGTTCCCCGATGTGAGCCGTCAGTGATCAAAGATGATGGTAAATGATAATGAGGTCTTTCCTCTTGACCTCTGGCAAACAAAAATGGCAAACTTCATCCATCTATGGTTTGCTAAATCGATAGACCGGGACATTAGAGCTTTGATGAAGTGACCAGGTCAGCAGCCCCATCAGACCACCAGCTGTGCATTACTCTTACCTAGTTTAATTCATTAAACAAACAAATTATTATTATTATTATCCATCATCATTATTATTCTTATTATTGCCAATAGGCTTTACTTTCCAATACAGTCTACTGCATGTCAAATGACTGTTCTCTGAACAAATGACTTCTAGCTTTTTTCTTATGCCAACGTCAAACAATGGCATCTAATTAGAGGAAGACAAAATGCCCAGAACCGAATAAGACCTCATCAGAATGAGGCTAAACGAAGTCAATGGAAAAAAACAACAGACTACAAAAACAGTTCCTTGCTTTTCTGAAGTTGAGGAACTCTTGAAACATCTGCAACAGTATTATTCAACCACAAAGTATGCACGTCATGATTAAATACTTTAAAATTAAGCACACCAAATTAGCATGCTAAATTGACAGCCCTACTAATTATACAATAAATCACATTTATATTACACCCGGTCGGTTTTCTCAAGTGTCTGCTTTTCCAGGGTATTGTAATATCGACACAGCAGTCAGACAGGTGTCTGTTAATGAGTCTGAGCAATATTCCTCTTATTAATTAACCCTAAACATTTCATACTAACAATGCTGCTAATGAGCATGACTGCATTATGACAACAGGCTTAGGAACAAACAAGCCATCAATAACAATCTTTTTAAGGGCAGCAACTCTGTCGGAGTGCGTCATAATGAATATTTCATGAAAATAATCAAATGCCACTCACTCCAACGAGTAGCTAAATACGAGTAGCTCCACACATCTAGTGGTGTGCAACAAACTGAGGTCTTTTAAAAACTTTCGGAGATGTGCAACACCTCCCTCCATTGATTAGTCCAACCTACTGTATATCAGTACACTGCATATCTGTATACTGCATATACTGTATACTGCATATCATAACCTACTGTAACTCATCTTAAATCCCAAAAATACAGCTTTTTTCTTTGTCTCAGCAGAGTCAGACCGCAAGAGTCGCTACGTAAACTCTTTAGTGATCCGTCAAACGGAATACGATTTTCAATTATCTGTCTCCAACTGCTGCAAAAATGAAAAAAAAAAGTTTTCTAAAAAACAGTTCAGTGCACATTCAATAGACACTGCGTAAACAAACTGAAGTGCTAACAGTCTGATTCTATGTTCTTCCCTTCACATTGTATTTAGTTCTGCGCTGAAGTGCATTTGTGTAATCAATGCGAGCACTGTCCTTGAGTATTAGTAGCAGCTGTTATCCACTGTAGCTCAGGAGAAAACTCCAAATGAAGACATGTGTGCTTTACTTTTTCATTCCTGTTTTTGGCGTTTTGGTTTTACTACTAAAACTAAAAAGCATTCTGTGCATGTTGGCAGCAAAACCAAAGCAAAAGGAATGAAAGTATAAAACGCACTGGTTCTGAAATTAATGCGGGATGCTACTCGAAAGAAATTAAGGAATTTGCTTCTCAAAAGCTTTTTACTTCCACAAATTAGGCCAGATGAAATTTAAGCTTGTACAGCCTACTGTCTCATATTTGATACACAAATGTCTAAGGCCTCCAAATTATTAACATGGTCAAAACTTTACTGATGTACACAATCGATTACATGTCTTCAGTTTATACTTTTATTAAGCAAATAAAAGGCCTTTTAATTTGTAAAAACGTCCACCTTCAGGTTGTGGTTCACGTGTCATACAAACCAAAACAAAAGGGATGAATGAACGTTACTGAAAAACTTTCTTTCTTACCTGTATGTTGTTAATACTTGATT
This sequence comes from Sinocyclocheilus grahami, assembly GCF_001515645.1. NCBI lineage: Eukaryota > Metazoa > Chordata > Actinopteri > Cypriniformes > Cyprinidae > Sinocyclocheilus > Sinocyclocheilus grahami. The sequence goes on from NW_015505459.1 coordinate 1,184,288, forward strand.
TACAACTGTAAAACTGCTTATCTAGTGACCCTGTTTGACCCCCAATTGTCTACACCAGTGTTTCTCAACCAGGGGGCCTGGACCCCTAGTAGTCCTTGACATAAGGCCAGGGGGTCCGTATAAAGTATGAATTTTTGTATACATTTTGACATGACATGTTCCCATGAAAGAAAAATCCAATATAGCTGATGATATGGCCAAATACTGGACAAGTCAGCTAACTTGAATTATACTTGACTGCATTTGGTCCTCACAAAGACACAAATGATACGAGTCAATTTTGTTCTGGGGGTCCTTGAGGATGGTTCTGAATTGGACTGGGGTTCTGAATTACGCCAAAAGGTTGAGATTCGCTGGTCTACACCATTAAAAAACACATTTTATAGAGCATGTTTACAAATCAGACTTCTATATGTGCCATTATCAATAATTAGACCGATCTGCCCTGTAGTCAAATCCCATAACCTGATGCCTGACGTCAGCTTCTAGGCCCACAAGGAAGAAAAATGACTAATGAGATCCTCCTAGACAGAAATGAGATTAAACCGGAGGTTATAATATGTTTCTCCTGCGAAAAAGACCCCAGTAATCTCACATGTGTCTGATGATTTGAGAAGAGATCTCAAAACCAAAGTATGTGATCTCAATATGGGAGAAACGTTTGAAACAAAGTTGATCATTGAAATATAACTGAGAAAGCATTCCTGTAAAGCAACCGTTAACCATCATAAAAGGAGAGAGATGAACCTGACAGCAGTTTTCTCTGTTGCTTCTGGGACATCTGAAGAGGGAAGCTCATCCGCCAGGATCTCTTCTATTCTGCGTGGATCGTCTGGAACGTCGCTCTGAACTTTGACCTTCTCCTTCTTGCACGTCCCAGCAGTGAGTGTGTTCCATAGCGCACTCTGAGACTTTGAGCCTGGAAATCAGATGAATGAGAGTCAAAGAAAGACTTAAACCCTTTGATAAACAATGAACAAATCCCAATCACTCTCAGGATTTTTTTTTTTTAGTTTTGTTTTTTTTAGGGGTACTACAGCTTGTCACTGGGACAGAACCCTCAAAGGGACACCTTTGTACCTTTTTACCCCTATAGAGTTCATAATAGTACCAGTGACAAGCTGTCATGCTATTTTTTCAGTATACTACTATCTAAAAACCAACACATTATGTCTTTGTCTGCCACAATATGACAATCTATGATCCCCCTTGCCCCCATTTCTCCGTTAATAATATTGCAAATATTACTATTAATACATTTAATCTCAATTTATTTATTTTCTTTCATATTTTATTGCACTACAGCATTTTATGCATTATTATTTGCTTTATTTGTACTCACTTAATATGCACACATAGATATGCTGCAAATATTTTAACAAGGTACAAATCTCAATAATCCCAACAATATGACAATCTATAATCCATGACTTTTTTTTTTTTGTTACACTATAACATTATGATTTATTTTTTGCACCTACTGTGCACACACACAAAAAAATGCAAATGGTTTGCTGATTTGAAAGCATTTTTTAATCAATTCATAATGAAATTTTAACATTTTATTTTAATTTTTTTGCAGTGTTCTGATTCAAAATAACAGTAGTGGCATCAGCAGACCAAAATTCTAAGACTAAAAATGTACTTAAAGCCTCCTCTTGGGAGCCTAATGGCTCAGTTGTTGATTCATAGTAAATTATATTGATTTGCTCCCACCAAGCCTGTGCATATCATTATCATCATGAGCTCATGCACTCATAATGTTGTTATTCAGAAGTAATCTCTATGCCATCTCTGAAAAAATTATTTCTTTGGATGCAGTATTATCCCCAAATTAACTCTTGAATATCTTGATAGATGCTGCCATCTAGTGGCATGCCCATGTAACGTGTAATGCCTGTTAAAAAAACCATCAGCCACCTGACTGGGTAATAATGACCAATATTGAAGTGAAAAAAACTAGTCCCAGACCAAGGCCTGCACGAAAAAATCATTGCTGAATTCACTGCGGCAATCATGTAAGATATTCAAGTTTTCTCTGGTGTTATTTTAGTATCAATATACCATTATAGTTTCTCTTAATATTTTTTTTATTGGCTTTTTTCTCTTTTCATTTCAGTTTTAAAGTTTCAGTATTTGTTGTGTTTCGTTATTTTTATTAGTTTTTGCTTTCTAAATGTCTTTATTAAGTTTTACTTTAGTTATTTTAGCACTTAAAAACGAAACAAATTAGAACAATTAGAAGTTTTTTATATATAATTTACGTATGTATTTATGTTTTTTTCTTTTACTTATAGATAAAGGTAATTACTTTTTACTGCTTTAAGTTTTCCAAAACGCATTAATATTAGAAGTTAAAAATATGAATATGTTGATGATTTAATGAACAGAAACTAAGATTACAAAAGTCACATAAAAGTTTCAGAGAATCTGTGGGGTCTAAAGACTGGTTGAGATATTGAACTTTTGTAAAAGTAATAAATTGTGGATTTGTATCTGGATCTCTTAGCTGAGATCCAGATTAAGCCCATGTTTATGTGGTCTAGAGAGATCTTAAAGGGGTCATATGATGCTGCTAAAAAGAACATTATGTTGTGTATTTGGTGTAATGAAATGTGTTTATGCGGTTTAAGGTTCAAAAAACACATTTTCCAAATACTGTACATTATTGTTTCTCCTCTATGCCCCGCCTTTCTGAAGCGCGTAGATTTTTACAAAGCTCATCGGTCTGAAAAAGCGAGGTGTGCTCTGATTGGCCAGCTATCCAGTGCGTTGTGATTGGCCGAATACCTCAAGCATGTGACGGAAATGTTACGCCCCTTACCATAATGTGATGCCGTGTCCCGGCCGGAGCGACGAGACAAAAACATTAAAACCCATTATAAACGAGGCATTTGTTGCATCCAGTGGGGACATAATTATGGATTATAATGATTTATACTGTCTTTTTACGCGTTGCATCGCGCTGCATAAACATAAAACCATGTCTGCATTTGTGATCTGAGAAATGACAAACAACAAGCGCTACTCTACGCTGCTCAAAACCCGTGTCTGAATCGTCAGTGGCAAATTCTTTAAACATAAAAATGTACTTGCAGTCTTTGAGTCAGAACAGCCAGCATTGTAGTTACTCTCTCAGGATCAGGAAATAGTCCTCCATAAAATGCACAGCACACATCTGAATATTTGGGTTGAACTGTTCTGGAACAGTGTTGTAAAT
>NW_015505459.1:1187594-1216427 GCF_001515645.1 Sinocyclocheilus grahami
GCGGGCTTGTGGCAACCACATGTGACGACCCCGGGCTGGACTCCGCTTCGTCCACGGTGAAAGCTGATCCGGCGATTGACAGCGCGAAGTTGATGTATTTCCTCAGCGACCAGCACGGATCAGCTTTAAGCATGACAAAGCGGATATTGTCCTCTTTTGGAAGACCAAACAAAGTAGTTTCGCTTTCACAACAAAACACACGGCAACAAAATACTACGGCGAGAATCAAAGTTACGCCTTCTTTCTTTGCATGAACATTTGGGCGGCGTTATGCAAATCTTCCCACATCGTGACGTAGATATGTGGGGGCGTGTTCGAACGAGCCGTTTTAGGTAGGCGTGGCTGACTCTTTACTTTTATAAAGAATATCTCTTTGGATTTGAGACTTTAGTCTTTGCAACTTTACAGATCTTCTTTATGCACCAAGAGCTTGTAACACTCCAAAGAGAAAGGAAAAATCGCATCATATGACCCCTTTAAAACCACAAGATGAAGACTCCAGCTCTGGTAACGTTTCCATGCTTTCTAAATAATGAATCTCCATGAGTTTACCATGACTTTTCAAGTCATAAATTGTGATTACTGGACAATGTTTTTTAGAAATGGAAGTTTCAGTTTTCCATGACCGTGCAAACCCTGTGGTAAAGACATGCTGTAAGTGTTTCTGCAGCACTTTGTAGAATAAAAGCATCTGTTATATGAATAAATGTAATTGTAAATGTGCTCTTTCTACTTCATTTCAGCCCTTCCCTTTTGAATATGAAACAATATGTAGATTTATACAAAAATGAAATGTAGGTAGAGCAGTGCGAATTTGTTGCTTTATAATAAACACATACTTACGTGCAAATCTCGCCAGCGGCCTGCTGTTGGTCTCCCCATCCTCATTAGCCACTACAGAGAACAACAGAGAGAGAATAAGTTATATGCTGGCATTTCTGTGTGTGTGTGTGTGTGTGTGTGTCACTAAAAAACATAAAATACCTTTTTTCGAAAGTTTTTTTTCAGAGGCTTAGTAAAATACATCATTAAAATCTTTTTTGGCTCCTTTCTTAATGCGTCTTTTTGCATAATGTGAATATAATGAAGCGAGCTGCTGGAAAAGCGTGGAAGCCTGCTTTTAAACGACTGTTATATGAGCCTTTCATTAGGATTTCAAATGGGTCTTGGTCAGTAGGGGACTGGAAGGGTGTTGTTAGTGTACTGTGAGTCACTTCTAGTAAAAAATAACACAAGAACAAGAACAAAAAAGGCAGAGAAAATCAGCATGATCCACAAGAAAGTCTTCGGAGATGCTATAATGAGAAGGGCAAACATTTCTATTTACTTATTTTTAATTTATAATAAACGGCTTTTCCAGATGAAGGTGTTTTTTGTATATTGCTATGCGAGTTGCTTTAGGGTGTCCTAGGAGGCTAGTTGGGGTTACTAGTCAAAAAAAAGCACACTGAACAATTGATTGCTGGGCTGCGTAACCATGACGACAGGCAGATGTTTGAAAAAACCATAAAGCATTATGATGTGAGATTCCCTGCTGTGATCTTGTATGATGGTTAACTAGTTTATCTACAGTATTAAAAGTGCATTAGTTAAATAAAGAGTTTTGCACGTAAGGAGCTTCCTTCTATAAAAGCATCGAGACAGACAGTAAAAAAAGCATCTAACACCTCTGATGTTTCCATCATAACACCTTTCCTGACCGCTGTCCTCCCACGTGGGTGGGTGTTTCTCAGAAAAAACGTCCGATCGACAGGATGGTGTGTATGGAAAAATCATGTACCTCATTAATGTGCTCATTATCTCAAAATAAACCCGACAAGGTGATCAGGATCCAGACACGATGCGTTTATTTTGAGATAATAAGATAATGAGCAGCTTATGGACATGAAATACTGATTTGAGATTAAATGATGTTATCATGTAAGAAGGAAGACATGAAACTAGTGCAAACTAGTTGCCTGGGTCAATGGCAATTGTAAAGTTTAGTGATTATTAGCTATACAACAATATATGACCACAAGTGGCCAATCAGAATTGAGTATTCTAATAATCTGTCAAATTTGATTTTTGACAGATTAATTTGAAATTTAGATTTTGAAAGGATGAGTTGAGAGGCAAAGTTAAATACTTGTGTTGTTATCAATAAATAGAAATCGTTTTCTGTAATTGAAATAAAGCTGAAATAAAACTAAATACAAATATTAGACTAATAATTTACAATAAAAAACTGGCAAAAAAAGTTGGCAACTAATGGAATTAAGTTTAAGTTAAAGCACTAAAATTACTAACAATAAAACTAAAATAAAACCAAATGAAAGCTAAACAGAAATATTTAAAATATATATTTTTTTTTTTAAAGTTATATGGTTTAGTGGTTATTACACAAAAATATCTGATCATGATCACCAATCAGAATCGAGTATTGTAATGAACTGTAAAAACATTAATTTATTTTATTATTACATTTTCTTTTATTGGTCAAACTGTGTAGTGAAGTTAAATACTTGTGTTGTTATCATTAAGTAAAACTATTACAAATCGTTTTCTGTGATTGAAATAAAGCTGAAATAAAATAAAACAAACATTAGACTAATAATTTAATTTTAAAATGGCAACAAAGTTGGCAATGAACAGAATTACATTTAAGTTAAAACTCTTAACATTTCTAAAAAAAAATAATAATAAAATTGAAATAAACACAAATTGAAGCTAAAAAGACATATTATATTAAACATACATATATTAATAAAAAATTTTTTAAATGATATGGTTTTGTAATTAGTATGAGTATTCTAATAAGCCGTATAATAGATGATGGATCCCTATATCCTTGCAATAATCCCTTTTAGATGGTTCTTTAATATCTCTAATATCTGTTTCTCCTAGACAGCAATGAAATTAAATGGAGAACAAACTGAGACTTCTGTTCAAGCTTCCTGCTTTTCTGTCTTTCACTGTTGAGAAAAACACTCACATCTCCTCTAAAGCCATCTCAGCGATGTCTCAAACTGTGCTCAGAATCTGACATGAAAAGTCAGTTATCATTAACTAAACGGTTAAAAACTTTTTTTTATTTAAGTGAACCTGACATTAAAGGAGACACATTATGCCCCTTTTTACAATATGTAATATAAGTCTCTGGTGTCCCCAGAATGTGTCTGTGAAGTTTCAGCTCAAAATACTCCACAGATCATTTATTATATCATTTTGAAAATGCCTATTTTGAGTGGAAGCAGAAACACGCTGTTTTTCGGGCCTGTCTCTTTAAATGCAAATGAGCTGCTGCTCCCCGCCCCCTTTTCCAGAATAGAGCTGCGCCATTACAGCTGGTACCTGCTAAAAACATCTGTTTTGGTTCTGATTAACATGTTTTAAATTATTACTTTAAATAAAATATAAATAATAAATGAATAACTTAAAAATTACAACAAAAACTTGCCTTGGCAACTAACTGAAGTAAGTCGAAGCACCACAATTACTGAAAAAAATGAAATAAACTACAACTAATAAAATACACTAATTGAAATAAAAATAAATGGAAACAAAAAGGTAATAAAAATGCATATAACACTGTAAAAATGTAAAAATAAAATGAATATTCAAAATATAAAAAGCTAATTTAAAATACAAATAAATACTATAATAATATATAAACGATGCCATAATAACACTGACTTGGTGTTAGAGATTTGAATAAAAGTCTAAGTGTAAGCAATAGTAACAAGTAATGCATGCATTTGCATCTTTTCTTTTTTTTTTTTACATTAACAAGATAATGCACATTTCAGCGTTTTCACAAACATTTCTCTTCAAATTATCCCCTATTCTAACCAGATTTCCAGGCTACAATTCATTTATTTTAGACTTCTGTATGTACTGTTGTCTTACTGTAAAAGAACCGTAACAGAAACATCAGAGATGAAGCTGATACTTAAATGAGAATTCATTCAATCTTATACGCCATGCAAAAACAATAGTTTGCTCTGAGTAGGTTTGTGTTTGATTGTGTGTGTGTGTGTGGTCAGGTGCATCTTACTCTGGTTGCTATGGCACCGTGGAGTTGTGCTCACCTGAAAGAGTCTTTTCAGAAATCAAACACTCACACATCACATCCTGAAATCAACACATCTGTTTGTATAAGCACTGATGCACAAAACAACTGACTCTACTGTACATCTGCTGTTTGTTTCTTACCAATGGTGAAGCTGAAGCCGTCGATGCTGAAAGTGGCACTTCTGCCTTTGGTGAAGCCCTTTTTTCTAGAGTCCGTTTCTGACATCTTTTCTTTCTCTCGTGTTGTATTTCGCGAGTAAATCCCAAAGTTGTGCGCGAATCTTTTGTCTCTGGTTCGTCAGATCTCTCTATCCTGACCTGCTCTCACGCTGTACTCTCAGAGGAGAGACACTATTTCTCTTTTTCTATCATTCTCGTCCTCTTTCGCTCTCACGGTCTCATTTTTTCCTCCCCGGCTGAATGGGAGTCCCCTCTCAACAGAGCACTTAGTGTAGCAATGCATAACATAACACACTCTGCCCCTCGCAAAGCACATTTGAAGAAAAAAAAAAAGCAGCTTTGTCCCCCCGCGTGTGAGGATGTGCGCGTGTGATTTTATCATCGAAATGCAATCAAACCAATTTCGAATCGCTGCGGACTTGTTGAACACATTCCCAGAAATGCGTCTAGCTGGGCCAAGGCTGTGAGGTTTATGTGTATTTTGGTAAAGCGTGAATCATTCATTTCTATTCAAAGACTGTTGTTTTTAAAAAAAGAGAGAAAACCATTGAGACGAATGGACAGGTGGAGGCCGAGATGTTATTCAGCTATTGTGCTGAAGTAATAGCTGAGGTTTTGGAGCTTTGATGTTTTTGTCTGTGTCTAAATACAGTGGGCTGGGCGACCTCAAACCCCTGAGGATTCAGTGGCGGTTTAATGCGTGACTGTCTCACGTCTGAGGGAATGATTAAAGAGAAGACAGCAGACAAACCCTTCAGCTCCAAAAAAAAATAAAAAATAATAATAATAACTAAACAATCATATAGTACAAAACTCTTAATTTTTCAACTGTATAAGCATATACGGTATAATTAAAATTATAAATAATAATTTAATTAAGTCAATTGTCTTTATTATATATTTAAATTCATTCATATATTTAAAGACAATTGCACATTGTCTTTAAATATGTAATAAAAAGCGACAAATTATATAAAATTGTATTATTTAAAACAATTCTTTGTTATAGAAGACAATATATCAGAATACATAAATACTGTGTTAAGTAGAAGATCATGTATGTCACTGTAAAATGTATATTTATGTATTCTAAAATGGTCTCTTTTAATTAATAATAATGTTTTTTAGAAGTAAAAAGTATTCATTTTCAACTAAAAAATTTGTTGACATCTTACTGTATTTTTTAGTATATTTATTATTATAATATTTATTCTGATTTATTCACTAGTTTCATAAAATACACTGCTCAAAAACTGGGCGACCTCAAACCCCTGAGGATTCAGTGGCGGTTTAATGCGTGACTGTCTCACGTCTGAGGGAATGATTAAAGAGAAGACAGCAGAAAAACCCTTCAGCTCCAAAAAAAAATTAAAAATAATAATAATAACTAAACAATCATATAGTACAAAACTCTTAATTTTTCAACTGTATAAGCATATACGGTATAATTAAAATTATAAATAATAATTTAATTAAGTCAATTGTCTTTATTATATATTTAAATTAATTCATATATTTAAAGACAATTGCACATTGTCTTTAAATATGTAATAAAAAGCGACAAATTATATAAAATTGTATTATTTAAAACAATTCTTTGTTATAGAAGACAATATATCAGAATACATAAATACTGTGTTAAGTAGAAGATCATGTATGTCACTGTAAAATGTATATTTATGTATTCTAAAATGGTCTCTTTTAATTAATAATAATGTTTTTTAGAAGTAAAAAGTATTCATTTTCAACTAAAAAATTTGTTGACATCTTACTGTATTTTTTAGTATATTTATTATTATAATATTTATTCTGATTTATTCACTAGTTTCATAAAATACACTGCTCAAAAAAATTAAAGGAACACTTTTTAATTGGAGTATTGTACTCCTGGAATATATTGATCAGGGCCTGTATTCACAAAACATCTTAAGGCTAAAAGTAGCTCATAACTCACCAATTTAGATGAAAATCTTAAATTCACGACTCCTACATTTTTGCTCTAAGAGTATTTCACAAAGCGTTTTAGCACTAAAACTAGCTCCTAAATCTGTGAAACGTTAGGAGTAGTGAAGAGGACGCCTAAGTCACTAAGACCAAACCACAAACTATTCCTAAAATGGCTGTTGCCGGAGTATATGCATACTCACTAATTTTTTACAAGAAGCATACAGGCTGACAATTAGCTGAACATATAACTGTACATATATTTCGCTTAATTAGTGACACTAAGCCTGCATTTTAAAACCTTTATTTGAATATGGCAACATAATATTGCGCTCTACAATATTTCTATGAATAAATCTCTGACAGAGACTATCAGCCAATCACTGTGTGCATAGTAAGCAAGCATGCTGACATCACCCATTGCAACAAGGTCAACCCCGCCCTTACTCTTAGCTTAAGACTTCTCTCTATTCCTTAGTAAAAGTTTGTCTCAGAAGCTTTGTGAATAGGTTTTAAAAGAAAACTCTTAGCTAAAAACTTTTACTGCTACTTAGGAGAACTCTTAGTGGTAAGATTCTGTATCAAAACCTCAAATGACTATGAATGATGTTGTTAAAGTTTTTAAAGTTTTTGACATTAAAAAGGCAAATTGGGCCGGATGGACTTTCTGTTTCTATTTTAAAAACTTTTGCAGAGGAACTAGTCCCAGCATGGGTGGATATTTTTCAGAGGTCTATTGATCTACATATTATACCAGCTATTTGGAAAAAATCAATTATAATACCAGTTCCAAAGAGACCTAGTCCTCAGGAGTACAACGATTATCGCCCAGTTGCCTTAACTTGTATTATGATGAAGTGTTTGGAGAGGATTATGGTGTGGAGGCTTAAGGAAGATCCTTGATCCTTATCAGTTCGCTTATCAAATCAACAGGGGCACTGATGATGCGATCCTTACTGTGGTGCATCATGTTTTAAAACATTTGGAGGATCCAAAGGCTTATGCCAGGTTGCTTTTTCTCGATCTGAGCTCTGCTTTATACCGTGAAGCCACACCTTATGCTCTCCAAACTAAATAGTATGGCTGTTAATCCATATAGCATTAAATGGTTTCATGCATTTCTTACGGATAAGACAAGTTCAATAAGACAAGAATCAAGCAGACTTTCTCAGAATGTCGGCCCATTAGTATTGGTATTCCCCAGGGGTGTGTTTGTTCACCACTCTTATTTACATTGTACACAATTGAATATAACAGTCATCCTCCGGGGAATATTGTCATTAAATTTTCAGATGATACTGCCATTCTTGGTCGTTTGTACAAGGATGAGGACCTTCAGTGTTACACTACAGAGATTGCTGACTTTGTGTTATGGAGTAAAGAACATAGTCTTGTAATTAATGTTAGTAAAACAGAGGAAATGATCTTTGATTATAAATCAGTAGGCAATCACTCACCTATCATGACTAACAACAAGCCTGTTAGACAGCTTGCTTCATACAAATATTTAGGTTTGTTTATGGATAATAAACTTTCAGTGAAAGTTTGATGAATTTTCAGTCTGTTTTTAATAAGGTTATTCTTAAACAGGCAATGAAAATGACTTGGGACCCTTCTCATGTGCTTCAGCAAGAATTTGAATAACTTCCATCTGGTCGAAGTTTTCGTACTCTGATGTCTAGATATAACCGCTATAAAAAATATTTTGTTGCTTTGGCTACAAGGCTGTTAAACTCTGATTCAGGGGACACAACTGTGTGATTGTTATTATTGATGTTGGTACTTTGTTGTGCAGTTTTACCTGTATTGCCCAAAACAAAATTCCCTCATGAGGGACAAATATTATTTTGTGAATACGGGCACTGGTCAGTTAAGTAGCAGTAGTAATCAGTTTCAGCTGCTTTTGGTGTTAATGAAATTAACAACAGGTGCACTAGATGGGCAACAATGAGACGACCCCCAAAACAGGAATGGATTTACAGGTGGAGGCCACTGACATTTTTTCCCTACTCATCTTTTCTGACTTTTTTTCAATAGTTTTGCATTTGGCTTGGGTCAGTGTCACTTACTGGTAGCATGAGGCGATACCTGGACCCTACAGAGGTTGCACAGGCAGTCCAACTGCTCCAGGATGGCACATCAATATAGTACCATTGCCAGAAGGTTTGCTGTGTCTCCCAGCACAGTCTCAAGAGCAAGGAGGAGATTCCAGGAGACAGGCAGTTACTCTAGGAGAGCTGGACAGGGCCGTAGAAGGTCCTTAACCCATCAGCAGGACCAGTATCTGCTCCTTTGTGCAAGGAGGAACAGGATGAGCTTACAAAATGACCTCCAGCAGGCCAGTGGTGTGAATGTGTCTGACCAAACAATCAGAAACAGACTTCATGAGGGTGGCCTGAGGCCCGACGTCCTCTAGTGGGCCCTGTGCTCACTGCCCGGCACCGTGGAGCTGGATTGGCATTCGCCATTGAACACCAGAATTGGTGGGTCCGCCACTGGAGCCCTGTGCTTTTCACAGATGAGAGCAGGTTCACCCTGAGCACATGTGACAGACGTGAAAGGGTCTGCAGAAGCCGTGGAGAACGTTTTGATGCCTGTAACATCGTTCAGCAGGACCGGTTTGGTGGTGGGTCAGTGATGGTCTGGGGAGGCATATCCATGGAGGGACGTACAGAACTTTACAGGCTAGACAATGGCACCCTGACTGCCATTAGGTATCTGGATGAAATCCTTGGACCCATTGTCAGACCCTACACCTGGGTCCTGGGTTCCTCCTGGTGCACGACAATCCCCGGCCTCATGTGGCGAGAGTATGCAGGATGAAGGAATTTATACCATTGAATGGCCCCCACGCTCGCCTGAAGAACACCTCTGGGACATTATGTTGCACCTCAAACTGTCCAGGAGCTCAGTGATGCCCTGGTCCAGTTTTGGGAGGAAATACCCCAGGACACAATCCGTCGTCTCATTAGGAGCATGCCCCGACGTTGTCAGGCACGTGGGGGCCATACAAACTACTGAGTACCATTTTGAGTTACTGCAATGAAATTTCAGCAAAATGGACTAGCTTCTAGCGGCATCATAATTTTTTCACTTTGCTTTTTGGAGTGTGTTTGAATTCAGCCCTCTGTAGGTTGATCATTTTAATTTCCATCAAATGATGTGGCATCCTTTCGTTCCTAACACATCACGCAGTCCATATCAGTATAGATATCCAGCATGATATTTTTCCCCAGATCTCCCCATTGAGATCTGATGCATTTTCAAAGTGTTCCTTTAATTTGTTTGAGCAGTGTATATTATTGTGTGTATCATAAAATACATATATTTAATATAATAAATTAACTTATTAATTAATTTAGGAATTTTTATTAAAATATTTATTAATATTTTTGGAATGTTATTAAATGTCTTTAAATCTTCAGGGCTATATTTATTTGATTAAGGAATACAGTAACAACTGTAATATTTTGAAATATTATTATTCTATTTTAATATATTTTAGCATTAACATTAATTCCTATTAAAAACAGAAGCCAAATCTGTAAGATTAATGTACAATTAATATGTTAACCATGAATAGAACAGAATAGAATAGAATAGAATTTGTGATTAGCATTAAACCCTATAAGCATTAACCACTATACCACCACCCACAAAAAACAGCGGAGAGTGAATTCAGGTCCCATTCTACCATTGCTTGCATCAGAGTCACATATCTGGGAAACGGTTCTTCTTCTCCAGATAAATTAAGATATTATTCATAGCTTTAATTAATGCATATGAAGATGTTAGTTGATTTGGTGTGCTGTTTAGTAGCTGAGATTCTTATAGTGGCAATCAAATCTTGTCTGGTCTTTCCTGAAAGAGCTTTAATGAGCTTCCAGTCATCGCTGAAGTTGTGAGCTTGTTTGTGTTTGTGCGTGAGGTCAGCTCATGATTATGATGTCTCTATTGTGAATGCTGGTCACTAGGCAACCAGCCAAGGCTTTTTCCCACAGCATTGAATAGATCCTGAGGTTAATGTAATGCAACGTGACAAAATCTGGAGCTCATGTTCACTGTGAACATATACAATCCACACTAACCGTTTATTTCTAGTGTTTATAGTATGTGTTGTGTGTGAATGTCTCAGACAGAGCGGAAATGCGCTGAAATTACATGAATGTTAATTAAAAAGATTAAATGATCTTTTACTGATGGATACTAACATAAAATCACTAATTGGATTCGGTTCAGATTCTGAAAAAAGAGAGAGCGAAAATGAGCCTATAGCAGCCTACTAAGACAAATAAGGGTTATTTGCTAATATTATTATTCGTATTATGACTAAACGGACTGTCAATAACACAAAATTACTGTCAAACCCATAGTTAACGTTTTTTTTTGTTTTGTCTCATTCTGCTTTTATCTTATTTTATTTGTATCATTTTTTTAAATGATACAAATTTTTGAAAATATAGTTATTAATTACATTTCAGTTTTCGTTATTTTTCTACATCAAGTTAAACTAAATTAAAAAGAGAAATGTTCCCTTAGCAACTACATTGTAAAATGTAGAATATGCCATAGTAACATGTTTTCCATTACTAAAAATAGTTTCAATCTTTCTGAAAATCCAGTGTCGAATTGCCATGCTTGTAAATGAATGCACAGTAAAATGAAGTGAACAAAGGACCAAGGACCTTACTGACTCGGTCTGGATCTTCATTAAAAATAAGGTTAATCTACTCTTTCCCAACATTGGGATCAAAAGGAAGGCAATGCAAAGAGTTTTTCCACAGCTTGGCACTGTATCATTTTGTTTCTGTGTAGATCTGCGCATTTGCCTCTCTCGTAAACACTACATGTGAGAATCGGTGGGCGGGTCTAAACAGGCTGTAATGTAGAATCGGTGGGCGGGTCTAAACAGGCAGTGATGTAGAATCGGTGGTTGGGGCTAAACAGGCAGTGATGTAGAATCGGTGGTTGGGGCTAAACAGGCAGTGATGTTGAAACGGTCGCTGGGTCGGGCGGGTCTAAACAGGCAGTGATGTAGAATCGGTGGGCGGGTCTAAACAGGCAGTGATGTAGAATCGGTGGTTGGGGCTAAACAGGCAGTGATGTAGAAGCAGGCGTTGATCATCTTCTGCGGAGGCAGTGTTTATTCACACTATTACATCATAGAGTAGAACATTCCAAAAGCTGTCGTTTTGGCAGACTGCCTTCAATATAAGCTATTTTTAGACTAACGAGAAAGTTTCGAGTTCTGAAACTTACAGGATGCTTTTATAGTACAATAACCTGTCAAAAGATCAAAAGAATGTAGATTTCTCAGTTCATGACCCCTTTAAACTTTCTCAGAATCATGAAATTAAGTTACTGTATTTATTGTTTTATATAATTATTGTATAATGCCACTGCCAGTTTTAGTAATTAAAAAAAGTTTGAAAATGCAAGTTACAATGTTCACACACATCACTCATTATTTAAATAACAAAGCCCTAATTATTCATAGCAGGTGTCTGTCTCATCCTCAGACATGCAGGAACGACACAGACTGCTTGAGTTGAAATGTGACAGGCCACATAACGCACTCCTAAAAATAAAGCTTTCAAAAGTTTTTTTTTTTTGCAGCAATGTCTTAGAAGAACCATTTTTGGTTTCCCAAAAAAAGTTCTTAAGAGAACCCCTTTTTCTTAGTGTAAAGTACATTTTTATAAACTAAAGTGGTAACACTTTACAATAAGGTTCATTAGCATAACGCACTCCTAAAAATAAAGCTTTCAAAAGTTTTTTTTTTTTTTTTTTTGCAGCAATGTCTTAGAAGAACCATTTTTGGTTTCCCAAAAAAAGTTCTTAAGAGAACCCCTTTTTCTTAGTGTAAAGAACATTTTTATAATCTAAAGAAGGTTTTTTTTTTTTTTGTACACACTATAAAGTGAAAAAATAAAGGAAAGTTTCCATGGATGTTAAAGGTTCATCATGGAACCAAAGTTGGCAATGAAGAACCTTTATGTTTATGGTAACACTTTACAATAAGGTTCATTAGTTAACTACATTAGTTAACATGAACTAATAATGAACTGCACTTATACAGCGTTTATTAATCTTTGTTAATGTTAATTTCAACATTTACTAATACATTATTAAAATCTTGTTAACATTAGTTAATGCACTGTGAACTAACATGAACATCTGTATTTTTATTAACTAACATTAGCGTAGATTAGTAAATACAGTAACAAATGTATTGCTCATGGTTAGTTCATGTTAGTTAATATATTAACTAATGAACCTTATTGTAGAGTGTTACCAAGGTTTTTTTTTTTGTACACACTATAACGTGAAAAAATAAAGGAAAGTTTCCATGGATGTTAAAGGTTCATCATGGAACCAAAGTTGGCAATGAAGAACCTTTATGTTTAAGGGTGTACTGTAAAATTTGGACTCGGGACACCTTACCACACCTCCAGCTCTTACAACATAGCACAGAGCTACAGGTGTTTTGTTTTGATCTAAACGTAACATTCGGTCACTGTGTTGGTTGGTGTCTCCCCACCTGTGACTCTCTAGAGATGCGACGCTGTAGAGGGAGAAAAACCTTCCTCTCAGGGACCTCAGCGGGAGACTTTACTGTCACTGCTTCATGGTAACCATGAAACACAGAGCTACAGGTGATATTTTAGTCACCCTCGAGGGTCACTTCTTCCTTTAGCGGTCAGGTGAAAAGGGGACAGAGAAGTGGGATATCAAAAAAGGACTTCTTAAAAACTTGGAACAGGCCGGAAAAGTCACTTAAAAGATATTATTTTCTTTAAGTATAATATCCATTTTCATATTTTGTTATGATGAGGTCTTCACCTTTGCAGATACACTACCATTCAAAAGTTTGGGGAAGAAAACTTTTTTTTTTTTTAAGAAATTGATTTAATTCAGCAGGACAGATTAAACGGATTAAAATGTCAGTAAAGACATTTATAAATGTTGCAAAAGATATCAAATAAATGTTGTTCTTTTGAACTTTCTATTAGCTGAAGATTCGCGAAATAAAATGCACAAAAATTTTAAGCAACACAACCAAATAATTGATCGTTATTATTGTTTATTATTAAACAAATATACTATTATTATAAACATTAATAATAATAATAATAATAAGTGTTTCTTGAGCAGCAAATCTGAATATTCGAATGATTTCTGAAGGATCCTGTGACACTGAAGACTGGAGTAATGATGCTGAAAATTCAGCTTTGATCACAGGAAAAAGTATATTTTAAAATGAAAACAGTTATTTTAAATTGTAATAATATTTCACAATATTACTGTAGTTACTGTATTTTTTTTAAATGACTGCAGCCTTTGTCAGTATAAGAGACTTAATTAAAAAACATTAAGAAATCTTACAGACTCCAAGTTTTTGAAAGGTAGTGTATCTTATAAATGTGCTAAATAAACCTTTATACATATATTTTCAACAGCAGACTGAAATCATAAAAATAAGCTTGCATGGTTATGTCCATTTTAGACTTGTGTAAAAATCCATCTCTGAAAAACACTTGTGCTATATAAAGCATCATGAGGACTGTTATTCTAACATCAAAGAGTTCAAACACGGATCTGGACCCTTCAAAAGAATCGCAGCGGCACATCATTGATCATCCCATTATGAAGCGTTTTTCTCATCTGTTCCGCAGAAGTGCCTGAACTCTCTAATGTGCAGATAAATGGCCGCTATCACCCCCATTTTTGACCCAAAATGAGCAGACACCTGTTTCCCACCCGTCTCATGAAGGCATGCGCTTCAATTCCACAATTACATAATAGAGGCAGATTAATACAGTGAACCCCAAAAGAGGATCTGGACACTTGAGCTCACTTAAAAATATATTAATGTTGATAAAAAAATTATTAAGATAGCCAATCATAACTTGTATAACAATCTTATTTTCACAAAAACAAATAAATGAATAAAAAATATTTTTACTAAATTACAAACATAAATCAGTCATTTTTGAGTCATGATTAGCCACACATTTTCAACATGCTTTTTCAGAGAAGGTCAAAGGTCAACAACGTATTGACCTTGTCACACAAGCGTCCAAAATTGTGTCAGAGCATGTATCGCAGTTGATGAAGAACTCAATTCTTGACCATTAATAAAGTACTTTTTGAAAGTATCATTGATAATATTTTTTTTTAAATGAACTGCTTATTTAAAGCTGCAGTCCGCAAGTTTTGCCCGCCATCTCTGTTTGAAAACCTGCAATTGCAGCTGTTTGTGGAATTATCTAGCTTGCGTGGGTTGTGCGGCGGCACGGCTCCAGCGCGGATGAATCTAATGTTTTGAGGAGTATGTGTGTGTGTGGCAGTCAGTCACCGCACCGGTGTGGATATTTACTGTACTTCGCAATCACAGATTCTAGCCTAAATCTTGGGATTTTTGACCCAAATAAGAATTTTCACTGTATATTGCCATCTGAACAAGTAACAAGTCTGCTACGTTTGTTCTGACCAACTGAGGAAAAACAGCATTACAATAAATCGTGCTACAATAGTGATTAAATCTAAAGATCGGTTAGCTCATATCACATCATACCATGCAAATTATTATTGTTGTACTTTATTCTCAAATGATTAATTTTAACAACTTCAGCATTGCGTGACTATGAGTAAAGTGTGTATAAGCGAGTAGATTTCTGTACAGTCTAATCTCTAATTGTCATACTATTCGAATTTCATATTAAGAAATTATTTTAACCCAAAAAGCAAATTATGCTCCCTTCGAACTGGTTGTCTTTAAAATACAAATCTTTGTAATCCCAGGCTATCTGTAATCAGAAGCACATTTATAATTGGAATATAATTTAATTCACATGCGTTTCATAAACGCACAATCCTTTCTGGATTACAATCCGCCATCAAAATGATAAATTTAATTATTCTAGCTGCTGTGAGAAAAGGCTATAAACGATCGGCCACCTGCAGGATCCTCACATGTAGCCGGGACAACTTCTTTATGTTTACAGACGTGACGTAATGACGCAGCGCCACGCTCGAATTTCTTCCCGCGAAAACCTACCTGTACCACTCAAATTAGAAAACATTATTATAAGCTGACCGTTGTGAATCGGGCTAAAGTAAGGCGATAGTTTTGAACACTGGCTGGTTATGTACTTGCTCAAATATTGATTTCGGATCATTTTTAACCAAAAAAAGTTACGGACTGCAGCTTTAATATATGATTTATGTATTATTTTTAAATAACTTTAAGTCTTCAAAAGCCTTTATTAAAGCACACATATATATACACTTTAAGTCTCACAAATTAAATCTTTCATAAATTGAAAATATTTTCAGTGTAAAAAGTCATTTTGGTACGAATTGTTTTCTGAATATTCTAAATATATATTAAATTTCACTATTTATTAAAAAGAAAAAGAAAAAGAAAAAAAAACTATTTCAGCCTATAAGAATTTTCACAGTTACATGTCAGACATGATATTAGCCAAACTGTTCTGTCAATGACCAAACAATAAGCCTAACCGTCACGTGACCCTAAAAGTAATTGCAAAACCTGGGTGAACAACTCTTTTGGAAGAATTCCATTTTGTTTTGGTTTGATATTTTGATATGTAATGCAATGACCTTTATAAATGTCTTAAAGGGATAGTTCATCTAAAAATGAAAATTTAATGTTTATCTGCTTACCCTCAAGAGCATCCAAGATGTAGGTGACTTTGTTTATTCAGTAGAACACATTTGATGATTTTTACCTCCAGCTGTTGCAGTCTATCAGTCGTATAATGCATGGCAATGGTAACAAAATCTATGAGAGTAAAAAAAACATGCACAGACAAATCCAAATTAAACCCTGCGGCTCGTGACGACACATTGATGTCCTAAGACACGAAACGATTGGTTTGTGCCAGAAACCGAACAGTATTTATATCATTTTTTACCTCTAATACACCACTGTCCAACTGTCTTAGGGCGCGTGCACGATCCGGTGCATGAGGTGTGTACACGCTCTGGCGTAGTTTACGTTAATGGGCGTGTTGATATCCAGCCGAAGAGCAATCAACCATAACTTCAGGCGAGCAGGCTCAGAAGTTGGGAATACGTGGAAAGTCACCACTCCCGAATGAGTTCGCGCGAGAGAACGTAATCTTTTAGTTTTAAGTCGGTTTGAACAATCCGGATAAGCGCAAGTAAGTACCATTTTGATTAGCCGTCGTACCTACAATGTTTGTGCACTGTGTAAACAATGAGTGACGTATACCCGCGAGAGATCACTTCCGGCGCTTGTGTAAACTACGCCAGAGCGCGTACACACCTCACGCACCGGATGCCGTGCGCGCGCCCAAAGACAGTTGGACATAGTGGTGTATTAGAGGTCAAAAATGATTTAAATACTGTTCGGTTTCTGGCAAAAACCGAACGTTTCGTGTCTTAGGACATCAATGTGTCGTCACGAGCCGCAGGGTTTAATTTGGATCTGTCTGTGCATGTTTTTTTTTACTCTCATAGATTTTGTTACCATTGCCATGCATTATACGACTGACAGACTGCAACGGCTGGAGTTAAAAATCATCAAATGTGTTCTACTGAAGAAACAAAGTCACCTACATCTTGGATGCTCTGAGGGTAAGCAGATAAACATCACGTTTTCATTTTTGGGTGAATTATCCCTTTAAGACTCCAAGTAGGCTAGTTCTACTTTTGGGGCTGCTGTAATTAAACAAAACAATTATAACAAAAACATAACTCGAACCATTTCCGCTTTGTATGCTTTAATCCACTCTCTAAATCCACCTTCATACGGATATGAATGATGACAGAAGCTGACAGAAACTCACCTGTAGCAGACGCAGGAGTTTGTGGCGTGTTTGCTCTGGAGGCGCCGGTTGTTTTCCGCTCCAGCGGTTGTTTGCTAGTTTGCTTTGCCATCACACCGGACCCACTCCGCGTTTTCCCGTCCGGATCTTTCTGCGGCTCCGAACCCACTTTGACCAACGTGTTGCGAGACCTGCTGAAAGCTGAGGTCACTGAGCCCATCTCTGCCAAACAGCCTTCAGCTGACTGACCGTCTGCTCTGGAAACACTGTAACACACTCCATGACTCGGATTCAGACTCTGTCATTGCTGTGGCGTCCTCATTAAATGATATAGGCTACTAAACAAACCGTGTCCTCTGAGCGGTAAACATGTGCTGATCCACTTTCCTCGCATTCGGCTCGGTCTATCTGGAAGTCATTTTGTCAGCTGGAAACGACGAAAACCAGCGGAAATCTCCAGCGCTTTCCCAAGAGAAGCCGTCCCTCACATGAATAAAGTTAGTTTGGCAAACACGAGTCTCTGGGGTCGAGAGCGTTAAAAACAAGCATCTGTAATTAGTCTGTCAATTTGTTTCACATTAATGAAATCCGACACTGGCAAGCTGCGAATATACAATTACTTTCACAATTAAAAAGAAATAATAGCCTATAAAGAGGTTTAACATTGGAAATCAACATTAGCCTATCCGTTAGTTCAGTATGTACGTTTATAGCCCTACAGTTTTGCTTTTAGAAAAAAAAAATTATTTCAAAAAATGTATCAGAAATAGGCTATATCAAATTTAGTTTTCATTTCATGACGTAGCAACCAGGGTTGAGGGTAACGCAAGTAACGCGAGTTACGTAATCAGATTACTTTTTCAAATGACTAGTATAGTAACGGATTACTTTTTAGTTTACAAGGAAAATATCTGAGTTACTTTTACTAAGTAACACAGTTACTTTTTCAGGGAGTGACGCAATATTGGAATGCATTATTTGTAAAAGTAACTTTCCCCAACACTGGTAGCAACCGTATTTCTCTATTTTCTTTCTCATCCTTGATGCAAAATCCAGTTTGATAGCTGGTTTCTAGCTATTACTGGTCATAAGAGATCCATTTACTAATGAGTAGCTGGTTGACCAGTATGTTACTAACCAAGCTGACCACCTTAAACTGGTGTGATCAGCTGATAGCTAGTTTGTCGCTGGCCTAAGTTGCACTTATATGTATTTTTTAAAAGTAAAACAATTCAAGTTTGCTTCAATTGGCCAGAGCATGCATGAGTACCCGTTGTCTGAAATAACTGACGTATGAATAAGTGAAAACGAGTGTAAATGATAAATGATTTGACAAATGGGTAGATTGTAGAACATGGCAACTTAAAATTCAGTTTGTCCATCACTCAAAGCAATTGTATGGCTTTGGACGACTCAAAATGTAGTGGATGAGTTGTATGGACTACTTTTTTGTAGCTTGACAGCCCTTTAATCACTATCTTCTCTCTCTGAGTTAATATGTACCATGAACATTCTTTTAAAATTCTCCTTTTGTATTACACAGAAGAAAGACAGTCATATGCATTTGTAATGACATGGGGTAAATGATTTTTAGGTGAGCTATTCCTTTAAAAATGCCATTGGGTTATGACACCAAACACACGACATGAGCACTCGGTGTGCTTCCCTGGGAGTGAACAGGAACAGAAACACTCGTGTCCAGGGAGTACAAATCTCCATCACTGCAACAAACAGACAGGAACACACATCCGGTCCCACATGAACCACTGATAGGGGACACGGATGCTCCTCACTAAGAGAAGCACCTTGTTTAGCCATTAAAACACTTAAACTTGAGGGTGCACTTATTTTCTGGTCCACAAGATGACAGTGATGGGCTTCAAACCCAAGAAATGAGAGACCTTTGTGTAAAATGGAATCATTTAAATATTCTTTTTGGATTTAGGATTTTTGATATTGAGGTTTTTACTGTTTTACTTTGTAAAAAAAATTAAATTAGTTTTTTTGCAAATTAACCACAATAATAATAATAGCCCATGGAAGAACATTCAGACAAAGAATGAGGTTCTTTGTGAATACAACCCCTTCTTTCATTGTTTTTATTGAAGCATTTTGCTTAAACAAAATCACATTGGCTCAAAAATGCTATTTAGAAGATAAATGCAGGTTCAGATAATAAAAAAGATTCACAGTACGCTAAAGGTCATGCTGTTTCTTTGCTTGTGTGTTATCACTACATTTCTTCAACAATACTTGTATCTTTTGGCAGATTTAAAGGCACTTTGAAGCAGGTTATTGTGTGTAGTTCACATTAGATTTAGTTGAAAGGTGCTGCAGTTGGTTGCTTGCGGTGGATGATAACAGTAGATTTCCTTCATCACTCCAGGTCATCGTGGTTCTGAGTGGACTCATTGATCACCTTAATGGAAGAGAAGAGTGGAAGTGTTCATGAGAGACCCAAATGAAATCATAGACTTAAAATTAGATTAGATTTATTTCAGGTTCACTCTAGAAACCTTATTATTGTAAATTGTAGGGAGTCATAGAGATCATAGAGATGTCAATTATCAAAAGATAAATAAAACAATAAAATCTGGGGGAAAGTGCATAATTGTGCAAAATTCACAATTTGCACAATGCAAATTAATCCTATCATATGCTTCATTTTCTAAGTAAAAAGATTTACTTCATTTTTTAGTTTAGTTTAGTTTGGAGTTGTGACCTGGTAAGTATTTTGTTGTTTCAAACCTTTTTACTTAGCATAACATAATTAGATTTTGGGGGAAATGTGCTTAATTGTCAATAAAATAATGTCACACTGCAAAAACATGATCCTATCACATGCTTAATTTTCTGAACGATTAAATATATATATATATATTAAACAGGAAAATTAGCATTAATTTATTGATTCATTCATGTATTTAAGTATGTATGAACTGTATGTTGTGACCTGGACATGTTTTTGTAAAATAATTAAGTGATACACTCAGTGTAGTTTCAAAACGTTTAACTTCTTAATAATTGTAAGACTGTGTGAAAATACTGTGGTTGTGGTAAGTCAAACACATACCTGTCCATCTCTGCTCTCAATGGTCTTAATAAGAACTTTCTTAGTAAATGTATTTTCAATGACAGGCTTGGACTCCAGCATCGTTTCTGTCAAAATGCAAGATTATCTTCAATGAATCTGTACAGACATATTTTTATATGTTTCATTATGATATGTATTGGTGACTTGATGTCTTACCTCTCAGACTGAAGGAAGAGAAGTTTGGAAGAGGGGTTGAAATTCTACATCCAAGAGAATAAAGTGTCAAATTATTTTATAAAACATAACATGTTGTTTCAACCCAAAAATAAACCATGTCCATGAAACGGCAGCATCTCAATAAATGAATCGAGCTCTAATGTACTAAAAGTGTTCACCTGCTCTCCTCCCCCTCCAGAAGCTTCCTGTAGGTGGCGATCTCGATGTCCAGGGCCATCTTGACGCTGAGCAGATCCTGATACTCACGCAGATGTTTTGCCATCTCGTCCTTCATGTTCCGTATGTCCTCCTCCAGCTGAGCAATATTGTCCTGGGAACTCGACGACTCCATTGCAAAGTTCTCCTCTATCTCCCTCATCTGACGCTCCAGAGACTCATTCTGCATTATTTATATAAAGAAAATGATTTAGGGACACGTGGATGTAATGTTATGGTAGTCATGGAATATCAGGCTCTTCTACACCTACAGACAAATTGTCTCAGATTCAGTATTAACAAATTAATCTATGATTGAATTACAATAAACACTTTGTCCAACTTGTTACAGGTCTGTTCCTACAAATATTAAATATTAGTTCCATGCAAAAAGTTAAATAAATAATAAAAAAAACTATGTACTATAGAATATGTCTATAAACATGTCTGGGTCACAACCTCAAAATAAAATATGTTTCTATCCAGAATAATATTTGAAATATTACATTTTTTATTGTTATTCAGAAAATGAAGATAGATAGACAGATAGATAAAATAAAATAAACGTTAATAGTCCTAAAATATGTTTCTAATCACTTCAATATTTGTATTTATATTTGTTGTTTATAATTTGTTGCTCATATAATTTGTCATAAAATTTGTCTGAGCTCAATTCATTATTTATTCTAAGCATTGCCACAAGAGGCACTATAGCAGTGTAAACCAGTGTTTCTCAACTGGTGGGTCGCGGAGTGTATGGCCAAAGAAACAACATTAACAACAAAAACTTAGTAATTCTTAATGTTTTTCTGATGCAAGACTTTTATTTTAAGAGATGTGCATGAAAGCTCATATGCAGTTTAAGTAAAGAGTGCCTGAGAAAAACACGCTGTCCAGATTCAGTATCTGTCAGATAAGATGTTGACAGGCTTAATGAGTATATATATATATATATATATATATATGGTAAGTGGGTTAAAGATCTTCTTCTACAGTCAGTTTTCTCTTTCAAGTGAACTACTATCATGGATTCAGCATCTGTTTGAAGAGAAAGGTTAGTTAAATTATCAGTTTGTCATGTTTATAGCTAGCTGCCTGAATAATAACCCATTTCATGGCACAGGCATTTGAGGAAACTCTATAGCCCCCTTGAGTGCTGAGGTTTGTTGTTACAGTCCCAGTCATCACATTTCTGACCAAAGAATAAGTCTAACAGGTAAATGTAAGTGCTTACGGTTCCCTTGAGCGCGTCCACCTCGCAGGTGAGCGCCTGCACCTGACGCCGGTACTCATTGGCCTCCTGCTTGGCCAATCGCAGAGCTTCATTACTCTTGTTAGCCGCTTCCGTCAGGTCCGCAAACTGACAGTGAAGGAAGACACAAGTTAACAAAGGTATAGGCAGAGGTTGTAAACAAGAAGAAGAACTAAACTAAAAGTGACTAAACATAAAAGTGATTTTAATGAATAACGGCCCATTATTTAATCCCTTACATGAAAGTTAAAAGCAGAACTTGCTCATCTGAAAATTATGACTTGTAGAAAAAATGAGAAGCAAGACAGAGCTAACAAAGAACCCGGAGAGGAGAATAAATGTTGATGAATAGAGGAAAGCCCTGGTGAAAAGGCTCATGTTAAATACCTTGGATTTGTACCAATCCTCCGACTCCTGGATGTTTTTGGTTGCCAGGTTCTCATACTGCAGTCGGACGTCTCTCAGAGCAGCTGTCAGATCAGGTTTGGCCATGTCCATATCCACCTGCACCTGCTGGCCCTGGATCTGTGCCTGCAGCTCAGCCAGCTCCTGCAGACAGAGCGAGAGACAGAGATTCTCATGTAGTGCTTTCTGAAGAGCATCTGTCATCCTCCTTTTCTTGTGTTGTGATCATACAAATAGAGCTAAACATCGTCATTTTAATAGATGTAATTCATATATGTAAACAGTTACTTTATAGCACACAAAGATCTCCAAGAAAATAAAAAGTTCTCCATTCCTCCATTCTGGCTTTCTGAACCCACCTCAACACCCTAGGAAAAGATCCTTGGACTTTTTGTTAGGAACATAAATTATAAATAAATTATTATTATTATTATTTTAATTAATTTAATATATACATAATACAGTGTTACGATTGCAAATTAGACATTAAAAGTTAACAATTTTATACTTACAATTATAATGATAAAATTAATCATCTTATTTTAATAATCATGATAAAAAAATTATATACATAATACAGTTTTATGATTGCAAATTAGACAAAGAAAAGTGTTAATATTTTACTTACACTTAAATTATAAAATTACAATTATATTATTTGAAATGATTAATTTTATTATAACAATTGTAAGTATATATATATATATATATATATATAAAGAAAACTGAAATCTTTACATGATTTTACACTCAACCTTATAGTAATTCAAAAATTATCATAACTTTTAATTATATTGTAATCATTTTATATATACTTAATATAGTTTTATGATTACAAATTAGACAAAGATAATTATGAATAGTTTACACAATTTTACACTTACTTTTATAATAACTAAATTCATAATAATAATTATTGCTTTTATTATTATTTAATTTACATGATACAATTTTATGATTGCAAATTAGAGAAAGACACCTGTAAAAATCTTACCCAATTTTACCCAATATTTACTCAATATTTTTGAAATCATAAAAATTTAATTTAATTCAATGGCTAATTTACATTTTTTACTGTGCTAATAATGTCATGTAAATGTCCTACTTTTAATGCCAGTAATCAGACGGATGCTTTCGGTTGGCTTTGAAACTGACACTTGTGTTAACTGACCATGGAGATTTAGTTAATGGCTTTGAAATGGCCAAATATTGGTTGATTAATCAGTCTGTCACTAGTTCAGAGTGTGGTAGTGGTAATCAGAAGCATTTATCTGTCAGTGAAATGCCTTTTAAAGGAGAATTTTGTTAGAGGAAACGGAAGCTGTAGCTGTGTATCTTTCTATCTGACCTCATCATGGAGCTTTTTGAGGAAGGCAAGTTCATCCTGAAGAGACTCCACCTTCCTCTCCAGATCCACTCGAGCAAGAGCAGCGTTATCCACGTCCTGCAAAACATTAACAACACTATATGACACAGCACTGCTGTATTGAGCACACATACACAGAAAGTACACCACAAAGAGGTCTTAGAGAGGTTTAATTAAAGAGGTTTAATGAGTATCTGGGCCGGGCACAATGCCCTGCAGTCTGTGTGGCACCATTCGGATGTCTGCTGACAGGACTGCCACAGCCCGCATTAAAACCATGAATAAACAGAGGCTTTAACACTCGCACTGTTTTTATGCTTGACACATGCTCTCTCTCTCTCTCACACACACGTATCCAGACATTCCTGCCCTTGGCAGCCGGTTCAGTCACAACAGTTTGCTTTGTCAGGGTCTGCTGGAAGAGCAATCAGCAGCGATGGAGATTTCCCAGCGCTAAAGCCAGAAACAAAGACATTCAGGTCTGAGCCTGACATGCCACACTGACATCCTCAAACACTGACCCAAACCAGATCCGCTAGCAGTTCCCAAAATAAACAGAGAAATATAGTTCAATGATTATTAATAGATTTATCATTATTTATAACTTTATACATTTCTGTTTACCATTAGAAAGTTTGGGGTCAGTAAGATTTTTAATATTTTTGAAAGAAGTCTCTTATGCTCACCAAGGCTGTATTTATTTGATCAAAAATGCAGTAAGAACAGTAATATTGTGAAATATTATTACAATTCAAAATAACTGTTTTCTATTTGAATCTGTTAAAATGCCATTTATTCCTGTGATCAAAGCTGAATTTTCAGCAGCATCATTACTCCAGTCTTCAGTGTCACATGATCCTTCAGAAATCATTCTAATATGTTGGTTTGCTGCTCAAGAAACATTTCTGGTTATTATAATCAATTTTGAATATTTTTGTTGATATTTTTTTCAGGATTCTTTGATGAATAGAAATGTCAAAAGAACAGCATTTATTTGAAACTGAAGTCTTTTGTAGCATTATAAATGTCATTACTGCCACTTTATCAATTCAATGCATTCTTGCTGAAAAAAAGTATTTCTTTCGAGAAAAAAAAAAAACTTTGAATGGTAGTGTAGACAATCACTATTTTAAAAATGCAAGTTCACTTCTCTTGCATATCTCTGTGCGCTCAATCATCCACTCAGATGCAGAAATTACACAATGTTGTCAATTCATCTCATCCTACATTGCTCAAATTTTACATCTACATCCTGAAAACTCCACCCAAGGGTTAAATGTTGCAAGATGTATTACCATACCGCAGAAACTGTTAACAGCAGTTGCAATACCATCTTTAACTATTTGCATCAGCAAAGGCCTCATGAAATACTTTCCTGCAAAGTTACTGTTTTTTTATGACTGGTCCATCTACTGTAACAGAATTATTTGCCCTTGTAGTAGACTCTTACTGTAAATTCTTTAAACACTGCCATTTGAAATCAAATAAGTTGAGGTTATATGTTTCTCAAAACCATTAGTTGTAAAGATGTTTTACCTGTCTGTAACTCCTCATGTTGCTCTCTGCATCTTCTCGCTGAACAATCTCATCCTGCAGTCTGGAAATGATAGACGTCAGTAAAAAAACAATTTTATTTATATTAATGTTTTCCAATGCAAAATAGTTTCTGCCTGATAAAATTCTTTCAAATTAGTTTCACTCCACATAGTTTATTAATTATTACACTACTCAAGTCCCAAGAAGTATTTAGACACTTGAAATGATTTCATTGCATTAGATCACAAATCATAAAAAATGGTATGTGCAAACAAATGATGTTGGACATCCGCAAAGTTTCCAAATATGTTTTGTCTTCATTCTGCACAGGGTGCATCAAGGCTAAAGGCCCCTGAGGTAAAAGGGACTATTGATTTTATTATAGCTTATAACAAGCAAACCACAATACTTTCCTAAACACTGGATTTTAAGGAGTTTATTGTACTACATGAACTCTTTTTTTATATGCAAAATATATATTTTTATATGCATAATGCTTTTATTATTTTGAAAGAGAATGTCCTTAATTTGTTACCTAAAAATAAATTGCTATCACAAAAGTATTTGCATATAATGAGAAATTTTGCAAGATCACTGTTGCACCTAGAATGGGATAAAAGGGAAAAAACATATTTTTAATCAAAACAGTTTATTCAATAAAAGAGATCTTAATATACTTCGCCCCCAAAACAAGTACTTTTTGCTTTAAATGTTTTTTTATCTATTCTTTTTTAAACTTCCTTTTTTTTTTGTGAAATGTTTTGCTGAAAGTGTTTATATTTAACATACTGCAGATAATATTTGGTTTGATATTCGATATGATCTAATGCAATGCATCCATAATTTAACATGCCCAAAAGTGTATGAATGAATACTTTTTGGGGGCCACCCCAGCTAACAGAGAACATTCTTAAAACATTCTGGTAAGGTTCTCTCAAAGTTATGAACAAATGTTCTTCCAGTGACGGTAATAAAACATTCCTTTAACGCTATCTGGTCTTTAATAATGTTCTCAAAATGTTAGCAGAAAAACTTTATGATATATATACAGTATATGTAAAAGCTTTTTGTAATTCTTCATAGTTTCATAAACTTTTAGTTGTTGCTCATCTAACTTTTTTAACTAGGCTACCTGTTTCAGAACATTCAGAGAACATTCAAAAAGTAACTTTCCTATGAATGTTTAAAAAATGGAATGTGCTCCTAATTGAATGTTTCCTTTGCATAACCAAGAAAAACAGTTTTTAAACTGGATTTTGTAAAAGTTCACAGAAAATTCAGAGAAATATTGTTTTCTTAACTCAATGGGAACGTTAGAAAAACATTCTCATATTTTTGTTAGCTGTCTGGAAATCTAGCGTAGCGTTAGTTCTGGCAGGTCACGTTAGTAAAGCTCGCATCAGTTGACTCTCAGCTGATCCCCATCTACCTATGGGAATACGACACCTATCTAAGCATTCATATATAAGCTCCCTCAGTATTATCAGCAGTTTTTGCATAGCCAATAGCTAATTACCCTCCTCCATCCCCAACTCCTCCTCTGTCAGTCAGGATTCAGCCTTCTGATTCTCCTTGAATCAGACTAATTTTAAAACGTGTGCATAACATTATTGAACTTTAACCATATCTGCAATACATTTATGTTGGTTCTGTTCTGTTTACCCTGGGGGGTTATCGCTGCTCTCCTTGCTCCTAGCATGGATGCTCAGGGAGTTCTTGCCCAGAACAGAACCATAATTCACTTAAAACGTTAGCACAAAAACGTTTTAGTTGGACGTTCTTCAAACATTTCTTTGAATGTAACCACTTGTTTCAGAATGCTCAACTGAAACCACGTATTTAAATTCACAAAAAATTCTAGTTACTTCTCTCTGAGCCCCTCTAAATCTTCTGCCAGGTTGTCTCGCGTCACTTCCACGCGTGCTTTCTCCGTGGTGAGCTGGTCCACCTGGCGCCTCAGGTCGCGCATCTCCTCCTCGTACAGATCCGTGATGCGCGACGATCTCTGGCCCCTCAGCTGCTCCAGCTCCGCGCACAGGATCTTGTTCTGCTGCTCCAGGAAACGCACCTTCTCGATGAAACTGGCAAAGCGGTCGTTCAGCGACTGCATCTGCGCCTTTTCATTCAGCCGGTTCGCCTTGAATTCCGTATTTAGGGCGTCCGAGAGGTTAAAGTCCAGGGTCTCGGAGGTCAGTCGTGGCATCGCCGCGCTGCTTCGGACTCTGGAGCTCTTCGACGCGTAAATGACCGGAGTCGAGGAGACGCCGAAAGACACCCGAGAGCGCACGGAGCTGGAGGTCTGACGGCTGGAGAACGAGCTGCTCCGGCCCACATCACCAAAGCGCTTTCTGTAGGAGGAGGCAGACATCGTGAACTTCAGAAGTTGTAAGTCAGCGCACTGTTTCTCTCTTCAGGAACTGTCCCAAACGGGGAGCGACAGTCTGAGAGGACGCATCATTTATACTCAACTCATTATGCAAATCACATAACGGAGGATTTGAGTGACACTAGCAGGAGACTTGCATTTGCATTTGTAATTTGTTATTTTGTTTTCAGAATTGTGATTTGTTTTGCACTTCTCGACCACCGTACTATATGGATGCAAAAACAAACACAAACAACTTCAGTGCGTCAAGTAGTCCATTACATGAACAAATGACTCCTACGAGCCGAGTCTTTGTAGCAAATCACAGCCGCTTATTCCAATTTAATGAACAATAGATTCTCATGAGTCGAATCTTTGTAGTGAATCAATAACTTACAGTGCAACCAACATATTCCGATTAATGAACAAATTACTCTTATGAGCCGAGTCTGTGTAGTGAATCAATAACTTGAAGTGCAACCAGCGTGTTCCGATTAATCAGCAAATTACTCGTATGGCTCGGCTCAGTGAATCATAATGACTCATATGAACCGTCACAACAGATTTTGAGGTTTTTATTTGAATTTAAATCAATTTTTTTTTAATTATTGTTTTAGGTTTATCCGAATGTTTTCTTTAATCTTTAAAAAAAAATGCAATATATATATATAAACATTATAAAACAAAGTATACTTGGTATCTTGGAGTAGGCCACATATACATTTCAACAACAATATCTGACAGATGACATGGACAAAACATCAAATAAATAAGTTTGGCATTTAATGTATAAAAATTCTAGAATGCAATTTTTTGTATTATTCCAGATACTGTTATAGTTTTTATTAATATTTTGAATTTTATTTTTATATTTTACATCTTCAATTTAATTTTAGTTTAGTCATTGAAAGTTTTGGTAATTTTCTTATGTTTTTATAATATATGTTTTTTTTAAGTTTATATAGTTTTATTAATATTTATTTTAGTTTTAACTATTTAAGTACATCAAGTTAATCTAAATTAAAATGAGAAATGTTGCACTGGCAACTAGCTCAAATAAAGTTTACATTTTATTTTTTTCAAGTTATTTTTATTTCAACTTTTTATTTCAAGTTATATTTATTTTCATTTCAATTAGTTATTTATTGATTGATTTGGTTATTTAGAGTATTTTATTTCAAGTTAGTTTTAGTTCAATATAATAACCCCTGCCATTTCAACTCGCATGTTTTTAGATAGTCGTTTACCCTGATTTGCATGACAATCGAATATCTGTCAGTGACATCTGTGTTTTTTACTTTCAAAATGCCAGGAGCAGATGGTTGATAGCAAACCAGACATGTGTGTGTGTGTGTGTATTTATGGGGGTATTTTTACTTCCTTTTTACTGATTTAAATTTAAAAACATTGTATTACATTGTATTATTTTTCTACTAAATAATTTGAAAA
>NW_015505459.1:1216437-1220752 GCF_001515645.1 Sinocyclocheilus grahami
ATATATATATATATATATATCTGAATTGGTTATGTCAAAGAATTTGGGCTAAAATGTGATTAATTGTGTCACAGTGCAAAACAACTTTAATGGTCCTAAAATAGAGGACCAATGAAACAATTCATTTGTTTTTTCTTTTCAATTTTGGCAGAGAAGTGTGACCTGGGCGTGTTCTTGTAATATTATACCTCTAGGTATAAATCCTTCATTTACTCCCCCGTCTGATTATCAACATGCTCCATGAATCTGAATCACAGTTCCACCCAGGGACACTTGAACAACACAAAGCCTTCCGGCAGGACCTCCTCCCCATCCAGGCTTTGAGAGCTCATGTTTTCAATCAAATCCCAATTTATGAACAATCCTCCATGAACCCATGAACAGATGTGGTTTGGAGAGCAAGAGGAGGCAAACAAAGGCCATTTGCGATGTCCTGTCAGCACATTAATTCAAGATGGGGCTGTTGACTGTAGCTTCATAATTGATATTTTACACCACAAAGGTAATTAAACATGTTGACTTAGAGCAGATGCGGGCTCAAATGAGCAGAATTCAGCCAGGAGTAAAACAGCTTTGAGTGTCTTAATACTCACTTTATAGCGTTTGGGTGGGACAGTCATTCCAGGGAAATAGTTTGTGCTGTAATATTTTCACTTAAAAACATAACGTAATTGCTCAGATTGAACTCTTATATAAACCAAAAACATTTGTCATCTTAGTGATGTTTCTCAAGTAAACGTGTCCTGTTTTAAATAGAATCCCATTTCACTGGGGAATAAAAAATAAATATTTTCTGTCTGAACTCTGAGTTTACTTGCAATTCTGTTTTTTTTGTTTGTTTTTGCCACGGAATAAGAAAAGTAATTGCAACTTTTTATCTAAAATTTTGACCTTTTCTCACAATTGCAAGGTCATATCTCACAATGTGGACTTTTCTTCTCAGAACTGCGAGATTATATCTAGACTAGAAGAGTTTATATCTCACAATTCTGAAATTTTTTATGAGTCAAACTCATAGGTATAATATATAGAATTGTGAGTATAGAAGTCAGAATTGTGAGATAAAAAGTGGAAATAACCTTTTTAATTTATTAGTTTTTTATTCTGTGGCTTCTGTGAAATCTACTAATATATTCAAAAGACTACTCAAAAGAATATCATAGAAGTTGTAGGTTGTATAACAAGCATGAAACATGTTCACAATGCTACTGCGGCATTCCAGCACACCCACAGATTTCCTACAGACTGTCTGATGCATCCTGCTCAAAAAAAATGGTAAGAGGTTTCCAAAATCGTAAGCTTTTTATCTGTCCTCTGAGACGGAAAGTTGAGTTTGCAAGGTAACAGGCTGCTACAGAGCGCTTCGGAGGAACAGCTACTGTAGTTTGGCAAAGTCTGCAAAAGTCTCTGCGAGACTACAGCAGAGTTAACCATGAAATATTAAAGATATTTTCTCTCGAAGGGAGGACGATCTGCATTCTTCTGTTAGTTCTGTCTTACTCTTACTGAAAACTTGTGCTGCGTGGCTTTAAAAACTGACAGGAATTATGCAATTTTACTATTTCATAATAAACTTTTACTATTATCTGCTGGTAAAGTGCACTTTCTTGCACTTTTTGAGATGACGAGCCGTGAGTATCAGGTAGTTATAATGTAGAATGCTGTTCCAAACCTGTATGCTGTTATTTTTGTTCTACACACAGTGGAGAAGGTTGGATATCAATAATATAATGTCATAGGTTCCTTATATCATTACATCAAACCTGCTCCATATGTGATTTGAGAGCCTCAGCGGTGATGACTTCCATATCAATAACATTCATATCCATGACAAACATCTCTCTTATGTTACAATTTCCATGTATTCACCTCTCATAACATCTTTAACTCTTTTCATTCAGTGCTGAAGTGCAAATGGAAAACCTCTCTACGCTTTCTTATTTCATCTGGACTAAGAATGGTTATAGGAGCTAATGCTTGAATAGATATGTCACTATTCATTAAATCATGCAGCATTTGTCTCCTAAATTTTAGGAGCAATGCTTTTGGCATTGATCAGTTCCTCCAGGTAATTTCATAATTCAATTTTCTCTGTATTCTGTTTCTGCAGGTATCAGCAAGCAGAGGAAATCATTGAAATACGATATTTTTATTAAGATTATCGATTTGTAATTATAACTGTACAGATAATGCCTTTATCTCTAATTACTAATGTGTCTGGAGGTGTTTGCCAGCAGGTACTGTTCGTTCAGGAGTGGTCAAATGTACATGTCTGAAGGCATTGCTTCGCAATATTATGTTTCTCAGATAGTTTGACAGATAATTAGATTGATGAATGAGAATCTCACTAATGCGTTCATCAATAGGAAAGGGACTCTTTTCATTAAGGTTCACCACTGTTGTTGCTAGGGTGTTCTTGTTGGTTGCTAGGTGCACATATTAAGGCATCATTCATATAGGGCAAATGGTGCATTATCAGATACATTTTGAACATGCAAGGTAACCCAAGCAACACAATTGAACAATTACTAAGTACTAATTATATAAATAAATGCTCTGCAGGAATGTTTAGTAGACAGATTGAATGATTTAAACACCACTGTCTTAAATACCGCATCTTG
Organism: Sinocyclocheilus grahami; assembly: GCF_001515645.1. Lineage (NCBI taxonomy): Eukaryota > Metazoa > Chordata > Actinopteri > Cypriniformes > Cyprinidae > Sinocyclocheilus > Sinocyclocheilus grahami. The sequence goes on from NW_015505459.1 coordinate 1,219,059, forward strand.
AAGCACTTGATATGAAGGCCACAGGGGCAGAAACAGAAGCATTAACACAAAAGCAGAAGCACTTTGAGAGACGTACACATCATGGCAGGTCATTTACAGATGAGAACACTGTTTTGTCTGAGCCACTCGCCTCTAAACATTACTGCTTTCTCCTTGAGCCTGCAGTTTAAAAGCTGCTGTACTTTGGAGGTTTAAAGTATTTTATCTGCTGTTTTTTTAGATCATTCTATCTATCTATCTATCTATCTATCTATCTATCTATCTATCTATCTATCTTCTATCTATCTATCTATCTATCTATCTATCTATCTATCTATCTATCTGTCTGTCTGTCTGTCTGTCTGTCTGTCTGTCTGTCTGTCTGTCCACTCATTGTTCTGTATATTGTTGGATTGTTCTATCTATCTGTCCATTGTTCTATCCATCATATCTATCCACCTATCTATCCATTGTTCTGTCCATTGTTGTATTGTTGAATCGTTTTATCTATCTATTGTTCTATCTATCATTCTATCCATCTGTCATTCTAGCCATCCATCCATCCATTGTTGGACCATCTAACAATTTAGCAATCTAACAATTATCGTTAGTTAATCAAAATAAGTTAATCTTGACCAGTGTTGGGGGTAACGCATTACAAGTAACATGAGGTATGTAATCAGATTACTTTTTCAAGTAACTAGTACAGTAACGCATTACTTTCTTAATTTAGAAGAAAATATCTGAGTTACTTTTTTCAAAAATGTTCCCATTTATTGACTGACAGCTCTCCTGTCTCCATGTTGAGAGAAATCGGGAGTACTGTGTGAACATGATGGTTACTGTAATTCTAAACTAAATGTGAACATGCATTTATTTATCTCACTTGCACAAAACAGATTCACTATTCCTCAAAATGAATAAAAACAGTGAAATGCAACCCTACAATAATTAAATATGTTAAATCATACAAATATCTTTTATGTTTAATCCACTTTTATTAACCAATATCTTTACTGCTGACCATCAATTATCTAGTTCAAACAAATTAATAAGAAAAAAATGACTTTAGATAAACATACCACTTATGTTTCTTTTTTTATTGCTGAAGAGTGTTGAACTTTCTTCCTCTTTGTCCTATTCTTCATGCAATCCAGAATGGTTTGAGCTGTGCCCTCTACTGTACAGATGTTAAAGGTGCAATAGGTGATTGTCTTCAGACATTTTTTTTGTTATGCTGGTTGAAAGTCTCTTCACATCCGGATAGCAATCATTAAGTTAAGTGGTCTTAATGTATTTATCTGTATTTATATATTCTGTGGAAGGCATAGGACCAAGAAATGTTCATCCAATCAAAACGCTCGGTCCGAGCGTTTTAATTGGCTTTCCTACCTGCCTGTCATGGTATGTATTAGCATAACTCCGCGCACCCTGTTCATGCAGACAGGACACGTCATCAGCGCGTTCACGCACGCTGTGCAGACAGAACGAGAATGGCAGACAAACATCAACAACCCGATCTTCCTTCCTGGTATTGTAGTACTTTTAAAGATTTCTCACCGATGAATGACACATGATGTATCCCAGCGGTTCCTAATCACAGTCCTCGCGCCCCCCGCTCTGCATATTTTGAATGTCTCGCTTAGTTAACACACCCGATTCAGATAACACCTACACAGTGTTCATTGCTCCCTACTCCCTGAGCAGGGGAAATC
>NW_015505459.1:1220814-1227656 GCF_001515645.1 Sinocyclocheilus grahami
ATCAACAACCCGATCTTCCTTCCTGGTATTGTAGTACTTTTAAAGTTTTCTCACCGATGAATGACACATGATGTATCCCAGCGGTTCCTAATCCCAGTCCTCGCGCCCCCCGCTCTGCATATTTTGAATGTCTCGCTTAGTTAACACACCCGATTCAGATAACACCTACACAGTGTTCATTGCTCCCTACTCCCTGAGCAGGGGAAATCCGTTGAAGTTTACTTCACTTCGAAACATGGGCTGGAATTGAGAACCGCTGATGTAGCCTATTGTAATGTTGTCTGTGAGCGAGCGTATATGCGTTCAGGGGGCGTGGCTTTGGACGGCGATTGCAGGGAGGGTGGGACGTTCGTTTTCAGTGCTATCAGGCTAAAGTTAGCATTTTCCAAGATCTCCTACTCCACCTTTAATTAACATTTCCTTCAACCTGAGGCTTATTCATTTCACTTTTAGTGTGAAAGGGGTTTTTCCAAAAATATAACTTTTTGATGTTAAAAACAAACAAACAAGCAAGCCCAGCCCAAATAAAAAAGTAACCCAAAAGTATTTAATGCAATACTTTCCATAAAAAGTAACATAATTAGTTACTTTTTTTAGGGAGCAATGCAATGCATTACTTTTAAGGTTGCTTTCACACTAGCACTTTTGGTGCGCACCCGGGTTCGATTGACGTCAGAGTTCGATACGTTTGGATGATGTGAACGCTGTCTTCCGAACTCGGGTGCGCACCCGCGAACCGTACCCGAGTCCGGTTAAAAAGCGTGGTCTGGGGTACGGTTCAAGTGAACTCCGATACAGTTCACTGCTGATGTGAACGCAATCGTACCAAATCACGGAAGTGAACCGCTATTAATGACTTATTATTTGATAAAAATGTGTGTTTGTGTGTGTTTCACTCACTTTCTTGACGAGCGTGACTGACGCGCTGCAAGCAGAGAGCTGTATATCTAATTTCTGTTCACCTTCAGAGTACTTTAGAGCATTTGCAGTACATTCGTAAGGCAGACGTAAGTGCCGTTGTGTACTGAGGTGTTGGAAACAAAACCAATGGTTCAAAAACATAAATATAAAATTGAAGAGAGCCTTGCTACGCATTTTGCCGTCTTCTCCTGCGCCATCATTACTAAGCAACGGGGTAAACAGCTGCTGGCTTGATGACGCAAACGAACCGCGGTTCGGACCCAAATAATATAATGTGAACACAGTCCAGCGGGGGCAGGGGGAGGGGGGAGCAATCGAACTCGGGTTCGGACCAAGCAATCGAACCAAGTGTGAAAGCACACTAAAAGTAACTTCCCCCAAAACTGATCTTGACTTGTTCCTATTACTTATTACTTTTGGCTGCACAAAAGTTCAGACCGAGACCGCACACATTTTCCAGTGATTTAGTGTTCTCTGTACAGCATGTTGATTGAGCTCGCTCTGTGTTGCAGGCTGCTGTATTATTGTGCTATCATCGATTTCAGATTCACCCGCTCCTAAAGCATGTCATTCAGACGGCCCATTCCAGTCTAAGTGGGTGGTTCTTGGCCAGATTTATGCCAATAGTCAAAAGTCTAGCTTTGTGAGACTCATTCTTTGGGCATTGACTGTACATTTCTGGCTCAGTGAGAGAGATGTTCATCTGGCAGACTAATGGACTGTTCCTTCACTACAGGCTTAGGGGAATCCATACAAATGCTGATAAAGAACCCAAATATTTGACAACTGACGAGTTATGAATGAATGAAACGCCTTTGTCCGCTTGAGAAACGGTGTCTCTTCCGCGGCTCGGTACACTTTCAACTTGTCTTTTTTTTGGCTCGAGTAAGACACTGTATGACATTCACGTCACATGATTTGACTGATTTTTACATAGAAAGGGTGACAGCGCACCTCATTAAAAGAAATGACATAAGCGGCTTTTATAACCGCTGGCCAAATTCAAAAACAAAACTAAAATTAAATCATCTTTGAAAGCAAGGGGGCCCCCTGGTGTTTCGGGGGCCCTACGCAGCTTGCATACTTTGCGTATAGGGAGGATCGGCTCTGTGCTCCATAACCTAGTGAGCTGCCTTGACTGTCTGTATTGGAACCTGTGCCAAACTAGAACGGGAAAGTGAATCTGTGGTATCAGTTTCAATCTCTCATGTTTGCTTCACTGTTGTCGAGTACCGCAATTCAGAAAAGCAGGTCTCTCAATGAACTGAGAAATCCAAATAGACTACTGTTCAAAGTTGTACGTTTTTGAAAGAATTCTCTCATGCTTATCAAGGCTGCATTTAGATACAGTAAAAACAGTAATATTGTGAAATATTATTACAATTTAAAATAACTTTTTATTTATTTAAATATATTTTAAAATGTAATTTATTTCTGATGCAAAGTTGAATTTTCAACATGTTTTGTGTGTCACATGATCCTTCAGAAATCAGTCCAATATGCTGATTTGCTGCTCAAAAAACATTTATTATTAATGTTGAAAACAGTTGTGCTGCTTAATATTTTAGGGGAAACCGTTTTTTTAGAATGCTTTGATAAATAGAAAGTTCAAAAGAACAGCATATATTTATTAAAGTCTTTAACTTTAACTTTTAATGAATTTATTTTACTTAATTAATTCATCACTTAAATAATTTAATTTTAATTTGATATCAATGTACATTCATTTTATTTAATAATATTTACTTAATATTAATTTAATTTATCAATTTAATGCATCCTTGCCAAATAAAATAAACATTTTACTGACTCTTTTGAACAGTAGGATATTTAGGCCACACGCTTTTTAATGATGTGAATGAGTAGGCATATTTATATAAGTAAAAACCTTTATACAGGACTCTGAATTATCATTGCAATCTTGTGAAAAAAATAATCTTGATGTATCAATATATTATTGCATTTGCAATTGATTCTAATAAAGTTTGAATGTTAATATGGTGCTAAGCTAATGATGTAATATACAAATACAAGGGACAGAAATATTGGCTTAAAATAGCTGTTTTTATCAATATATTTGGTATTAAAATATTAAAGCACTATTCTGGATTCAAGTTAGGCTTGACAATATTAGTTGCATAATGTGACTGACACAATAAATTTAACTTTTATATATATATATGTATAAAGGGAATTAATTTTGTGATAATCAACATTACAATAATGCCTTGAAATGCTATCTGTGTAGCTAGGTTTCGAAACAGGGTCACTAACCCTAGAAAAAGTCAATTTCATGGCTGCGAACAGCATGGACTGATTTTATTACCCAGCATTCTAAGCTTTATCACGTCTTCCCCAAACACACACACACACATATAAAAAAAACATGTAGGAGTCTTCACACTGCTCGAACTGAAGACGAGTGAGCAGAACAGCAGCCTGAGAATATCATCCTCTTTTTTTAGAGGACACAAGGGTTATTTTTGACACAAGCTCGACTCCGAGTCGGTTCTTTTAGAACTGTGTGTAATGAGGTGAGAGACAGATCTCAGAGCAGTGAACAGACTGCTGGCTAATGTTTTCCTGTGGTGGAGTGGTGAATGATTGAGTAGGAAAGCAGAGATAGTGTTTGAGACATTATTTCTGCAATTCTGTTTGGTGTTTCTACTGATGCGGAACTTAAAATTCCTGTGGATAAATAAAAACAGTCAATAGCTGACATACAGTAAAAGTATAGAGCTATAAAATGAACGAGGAGCACTTCAGATCAGGTTCAGGTTTTGGAAAAATATGATGAAGAAATGTTGACTTCAAAATGAAATCTTCGCATTTGATTGTAGACTTTGGTAGCATGAGAAATCTGAGAGCAATATGAGATCTTGTTGAGATTGTGAAGATATTTTAAGGTCCTATAAAATCTTTTTAATTTTCCCCCAAAATATGATGACAATTTTCAGAATTTCATTTTTAATGGTTTATTTAAAGAAAGAGGAGGTCTAATTAATGAAATGCATAAAACGTTACCAATTACCAATTTTACCAATGGTGGTCCCCTATGAAGTGTTTTATGTTTCTGTTTTTTCTTTTAATGTTTCTGCATTAAAATACAAGTTTATTATTTTTTGGCCAACACAACAGAGGTGTAACTTGGGGTTTGGGTTTTGTTTCTTGTTTAGGTTTTCTGGTCTTTTATTTTGATATTTTGCCTTGTTTCATGTTCCTGTCATGTGTTCCTTGCCCCTCATGTGATCATGTCATGTGCTACTCTTGTCTGTGTGTCATGTGGTGATTGGTTGCTTTAGTCATGTGCCTTGTTTCCCATTGGTTGGATTGTATCATGTGACCCTGATTTTTTTGGTATATATAAGGTGCGTTCGACTTGAAGCACCGCTACAGACGGCAGTCAACGAGAGTAGCCGCTTGCAGTCGGGGGCGGAGCTGAAAACGGAGCCGAAAACGGAGTTTGCATACTCTATCACAGATTAAGTGAATTAAATGCAATATTTGTCAAATACACAGACATTTCAGAAACGTTTTCATGAGCAACAGAAACACTTTTTATATACTGCTTAATACAGCGCCATCTGTTCAAAAATAAAGTTCAACGTAAATATATACTATTTAAATACTAATAAAGTTGGGGTATATATGCTTTCATGATAAACGTGACACAATATAACATTGCGACTACAGTAAAAAAGCTTTTAATGTTCTAAAAACACAGATTTATGAGCAGTATTGGATTTGAAGATGTTAGAAACACACGTCATTGTTGTCATGTGGTGAATTTGGCCAATCGTGAAACAGCTGTGTCGTCATCAACACTCCTGCAGTCGCTCTGAAAAAGCTGCGCCAGCTGAGTCAGCCGGCTGCTCTCGAAACGATATCGCGGTACTTTGATGCTACACGTGACAGTGACGTAGCGTCGGCGCCGGTTCAAGTCGGACAAAATTTCTAACCGGTATGCACTGCTTCAAGTCAGCCGCCGATCGGTTTGCGCGGCGCTGCATGAAGTCGAACGCACCTAATGTGTCATGTGGTGATTGGTTGCTTTAGTCATGTGCCTCGTTTCCCATCGGTTGGATTGTATCATGTGACCCTAATTGTTTGGTATATATAGCCCTCATGTAGCCTTTAGGCTACACTAGCCTACCACCGGCTGGTGAGAGCAGCCGCTTTCAGTCGGGGCGGAATTAAAAGAGGAGACGTCAAGTCGGACACTTTCTGCTCCCGGTAGTGACGCTTCTCACGGTGTTTGCATACTCTTATCACAGATAAATTGAATTAAATGCAATATTGTCAAATACACAGAAAGGTTTTTATGAGCAACAGAAACACTTTTTATATGCTGCTTAATACAGCGTCATCTGTTCAAGAATAAAGTTCAGTATAAACATATAGGCTACTAAATACCAATGAAGTGGGGGTATATTAGGGCTGGGCGATATGGGCAAAAATTCATATCTCTGTATTTTTTGGCCGATTTGCGATATACGGTATATATCTCGGTATTTTCGTTTTTGTATTTGGATTAAAAAAATCAGTATTTAATATATATATATTTCACTTACCGCCCAATGTTGTCCAACAAAACAATACATATTAAAGGCTATGAAAACAAATAAAGTGAATGTAACCATGTAAGCCTTTATATTATGTGCAAAAAAGGGTTAATATCACATTTCATTCTAACATTGTAACAGTGCAATCTAAAAACAAAAATAAGGCTTTTCAAGCGGAAGTTAAATTCACTAAACTAAAAATTAAAATAAATGAGGACAAAAGCACAGAGTTGTGTTAGGCTATTTTGATTAACCCATTACAGTCACTTTACAGTCAGTGCTATCATAAAAATAGACTTACTTGTAGGTTTAAAATTCTACATGTCACATTTATTGTCCAACTACAAATATTTCAGCGAAATGTATATTTTAGTCAGAATTATTGCACTCCTATTTAATTGAGCTCTGTCTGTTTGGCGCGCACAGGTCCAAGTCTGTGAAGTTTAGCGGAGAATCCCAAAGCAGAAGGCTCATGCACTTCTGACAGAAAAATGGAAATATTTCCATGGCTTTCCAACATTTACAGATGGAGAATATACCTGTGAAATGTAAGTTATGCATTCAGGAAGACAGCACATCTTAAACACATTAAACAGCGCGAGTAGCCTAGTGCACACGCAGCCTTTCTTTCAGAGCACATGACGGGCCGAGCCACTTAAATTAATATGCGAAATGAAACTATAAACAATGTCTTACCAGTTTTTAAAGGCCTCAATATGAAGCTTGTCACATGTTTAGAACAAATTGGATTATGCACTTTCTCCGCAGCAGCTCAGTCTGTGTCCTCCGCTATATTTTCAGATGCGCTCGTATCAAACTACTGTATATCGATATAAACTGTATTGCCTCATATCGAATCGCTTATAAAGAAAATATCGATATATCGTACAAACTCGATATACCGCCCAGCCCTAGGGTATATATGCTTTTATCAGTGTTTTTGATCAAAATGACTCAAGATAACAGTGCGACTACACTAAAAAAGCTTTTACTCGTATAAAAACAGATTTGTGAGCATTATTGAAATCGAATTGTTAGAATAAACACGCAACACACGTCGTGCTTGTCATCACAGAATCTGACCAATGAGAATAAAGTGTGTAGTCATCAAGGCTCTCGCAGCCGATTTTAAGCAACTGCAGCGCCTGACCTCGGCGGCTGGTCTCGTTTTGCTCTCGCGGTACTTTGATGGCACATGGCGGCTTCAGTGCTGATCAAAGTCGGACAAATGTTCTAAACAGAATGCATTGCTTTTGTCAGGCGGCAGCCAATCTTTGCGAGTCGAACAAGCCTTTTGTCTCTTGTTGTGTATTGATGTTGTAACCTGCTGTCTGTGAGTCAAGTCTGTTCATGCCAAGT
>NW_015505459.1:1228013-1232698 GCF_001515645.1 Sinocyclocheilus grahami
GTAGCGTCGGCGCCGGTTCAAGTCGGACAAAATTTCTAACCGGTATGCACTGCTTCAAGTCAGCCGCCGATCGGTTTGCGCGGCGCTGCATGAAGTCGAACGCACCTAATGTGTCATGTGGTGATTGGTTGCTTTAGTCATGTGCCTCGTTTCCCATCGGTTGGATTGTATCATGTGACCCTAATTGTTTGGTATATATAGCCCTCATGTAGCCTTTAGGCTACACTAGCCTACCACCGGCTGGTGAGAGCAGCCGCTTTCAGTCGGGGCGGAATTAAAAGAGGAGACGTCAAGTCGGACACTTTCTGCTCCCGGTAGTGACGCTTCTCACGGTGTTTGCATACTCTTATCACAGATAAATTGAATTAAATGCAATATTGTCAAATACACAGAAAGGTTTTTATGAGCAACAGAAACACTTTTTATATGCTGCTTAATACAGCGTCATCTGTTCAAGAATAAAGTTCAGTATAAACATATAGGCTACTAAATACCAATGAAGTGGGGGTATATTAGGGCTGGGCGATATGGGCAAAAATTCATATCTCTGTATTTTTTGGCCGATTTGCGATATACGGTATATATCTCGGTATTTTCGTTTTTGTATTTGGATTAAAAAAATCAGTATTTAATATATATATATTTCACTTACCGCCCAATGTTGTCCAACAAAACAATACATATTAAAGGCTATGAAAACAAATAAAGTGAATGTAACCATGTAAGCCTTTATATTATGTGCAAAAAAGGGTTAATATCACATTTCATTCTAACATTGTAACAGTGCAATCTAAAAACAAAAATAAGGCTTTTCAAGCGGAAGTTAAATTCACTAAACTAAAAATTAAAATAAATGAGGACAAAAGCACAGAGTTGTGTTAGGCTATTTTGATTAACCCATTACAGTCACTTTACAGTCAGTGCTATCATAAAAATAGACTTACTTGTAGGTTTAAAATTCTACATGTCACATTTATTGTCCAACTACAAATATTTCAGCGAAATGTATATTTTAGTCAGAATTATTGCACTCCTATTTAATTGAGCTCTGTCTGTTTGGCGCGCACAGGTCCAAGTCTGTGAAGTTTAGCGGAGAATCCCAAAGCAGAAGGCTCATGCACTTCTGACAGAAAAATGGAAATATTTCCATGGCTTTCCAACATTTACAGATGGAGAATATACCTGTGAAATGTAAGTTATGCATTCAGGAAGACAGCACATCTTAAACACATTAAACAGCGCGAGTAGCCTAGTGCACACGCAGCCTTTCTTTCAGAGCACATGACGGGCCGAGCCACTTAAATTAATATGCGAAATGAAACTATAAACAATGTCTTACCAGTTTTTAAAGGCCTCAATATGAAGCTTGTCACATGTTTAGAACAAATTGGATTATGCACTTTCTCCGCAGCAGCTCAGTCTGTGTCCTCCGCTATATTTTCAGATGCGCTCGTATCAAACTACTGTATATCGATATAAACTGTATTGCCTCATATCGAATCGCTTATAAAGAAAATATCGATATATCGTACAAACTCGATATACCGCCCAGCCCTAGGGTATATATGCTTTTATCAGTGTTTTTGATCAAAATGACTCAAGATAACAGTGCGACTACACTAAAAAAGCTTTTACTCGTATAAAAACAGATTTGTGAGCATTATTGAAATCGAATTGTTAGAATAAACACGCAACACACGTCGTGCTTGTCATCACAGAATCTGACCAATGAGAATAAAGTGTGTAGTCATCAAGGCTCTCGCAGCCGATTTTAAGCAACTGCAGCGCCTGACCTCGGCGGCTGGTCTCGTTTTGCTCTCGCGGTACTTTGATGGCACATGGCGGCTTCAGTGCTGATCAAAGTCGGACAAATGTTCTAAACAGAATGCATTGCTTTTGTCAGGCGGCAGCCAATCTTTGCGAGTCGAACAAGCCTTTTGTCTCTTGTTGTGTATTGATGTTGTAACCTGCTGTCTGTGAGTCAAGTCTGTTCATGCCAAGTCGAGTCTCTGTTTGGATTATGTTTGTATTTTGGATTACTTTTGGAATAAAGCTGCACTTGGGTTCTTAAACTAGCCTTCAGTGGACCTATTGTTACAAGAGGTTTACAGTTCAAATTAAAACATGGATGAAAAATATTGTGTGATATTCCTTAAAAATGTTTTAATAAACTGTATTATTATTTTTGTGTTCATTCTACTGTGCATTACTAATACTATATTTCTGTCATAATTTCTTTATTTTGGCAGTTTGTCAGTTTCTGTGTGTATATGATATGATGATAGTTTTCTCAAATGAAATGGTGAAATTCACTTCTCACGACTCTCAGAGCAGCTCTGGAGATGAAGTTCACGTGTTCATGTCCTCAGATAGTGAGACGGCAGACTTTTTCTTTTTCTCAGGAGAAACTCTGAGAAGTAGGTCCTGCTCAAAAGTTTCCATTTGCTCATTAAGCCCCATTTTGCTCTAGAAGAGACTTTAAAAGAGATGTAATTTGTAATATTTCTTTCATATGTGTGATATTTTATCCTACAATTAGGGTCTGATGAAAGTTTTACATATTAGTTCTAGTGATGGGCAACGCAATTAATCGCATCCAAAATAAAAGTTTTTGTGTGCGTAATATGTGTGTGTATATTTATTGTGTATATATATAAATACACACACATGCATGTATATATAATATAGTGATGGGCAACGCAATTAATCGCATCCAAAATAAAAGTTTTTGTGTGCGTAATATGTGTGTGTACTGTGTATATTTATTGTGTATATATATAAATACACACACATGCATGTATATATAATATAATTATATACATGTAAATATTTTCAAAATATATACTGGTCTGATGAAAGTTTTACATATTAGTTCTAGTGATGGGCAACGCAATTAATCGCATCCAAAATAAAAGTTTTTGTGTGCGTAATATGTGTGTGTACTGTGTATATTTATTGTGTATATATATAAATACACACACATGCATGTATATATAATATAATTATATGAATATAAATATATACATGTAAATATTTTCAAAATATATACTGTATGTCTGTGTCTTTATATATACATAATAAATATACAGTACACACACACACACACACACACATATATGAACAAAAACTTTTATTTTGGTTGTGATTAATCGTTGCCCAGCACTAGTCAGTTCCACGTTATTTTAATGCAACTCAGTTCAACAGGTGACTTTAAACGTATCAAAACAGAGAGAAAATTAGAGACGTGGCAGTCTGTTGTTTATTTAACGGACGTCACCTCTCTACACCATCAGCTAGTCGATCCTCTAACAGTCTTAATAAGAGATGAGGACCTGAAAGCGCTTGACCATAACAGTATTGATTATAAAGCATTTTTTTGCCCCTCAGCACTTGGACTTCAGTGTACCGACATGTTTTTGCACATTATACCATTTCAGTGAAAGCATTCAGTCGGTGTTCTGAACAAAAAGCCTTAGATAAATGAAAAGGACACATGCAAGACAGTGTTGATGAACAAAAGGCATGTTGTTTTTCCTTTCAGTCAGAGAGAAGTGAAGTGAACTCGTGAATCATGAATGTAAAAACGCTCTGCGGCTCTTCAGAATGAATGCTAAATTAAATTCTTCACTATTTAACAACTCAAATGCTCAAATCAGGCATGTCACCTTGTTTTCTGTATGATCTTATAAATTTGCACATCTATCTGTATATATATATATACTGTATGTATGTATTTGATATATAAACATAACATATTTTTTCTAAAATATATAGGCCTACATGCATGTGTACACACACATACTGTATTTTATGTAAACAAAAACTTTTTTTTAACACACACACAGTGGCTGTTCTGGTGAAAGTTAGCAAAAGTTTGCTCAAAAATGTTCTTATTGCCTGTAATATTGTTGCATTGTGTAGTATTTTCAATTTAGTTAAAAGCAGAAAAGTCACTTAATGCTGGAAACTTGAAGTGCCACACTTGATCTAGTTCCATGACATTAACAATTTTTCGATGAAGAATGATTTGATACAGTATTTGCAATTTTATCTGTTTCTTGTTAGGACTATCCTAAATGAAGCGACCAGGTGGTTTTTCCTTTCTCATATTACCTCCATTTCTCATGTACGTGCTGTAGAGCTCATATCAGTGATCTGAGTCGTATTAAACAGCACCTGAGGCTGGAGAGAGAGATCAGTGCTGAATCCATGAGAATCTGAGGCTCTCCGGGTTAATCTCAGGGGAAGATCACGATCAATATATGAGCACTCTGGTGTTCGGTCAAAGAATATCCTCCGAGAAATCGTCCTCTCGCTCTAATTGTAGCGCTCATAGGCATTCACCATCACTGCACTAGTGTTTAGGGATTAACTCAGGGTTTTTCTTTTAAAGGGTTAGTTCCCCCAAAAATGAAAATTAGGCTGCGTTTTACTCACCCCCAAGGCATCCTAGGTGTATATGACTTTCTTCTTTCAGACGAATCCAGTCGGAGTTATATTAAAAATTGTCTTTGATCTTTCAAGCTGTTTAATGCCACTCAGTGGGTGTTGCATTGCTTCAGTCCAAAAGAAGTGAAATAAAAATAGCCCATTCATAAAAACAAGTGTCTCACATGGCTCCGCGTTTTTGTAAGAAAAATATCCATATTCAAAACGTAATAATCACTTTAATGTAGCTTGCGCCA
>NW_015505459.1:1232998-1294255 GCF_001515645.1 Sinocyclocheilus grahami
CCTGATATCTCACCTGATGGAATGAAAAGAGTTTGCCCTTGTTTCAGTGTGCACTTGTAACACTTGTCCACTTGATCAGCAAAAAACATCTCGCTGTGGTTGGAGGAGGACCTCCAGCGCTCGTATAGAGAAAGGTTGGCAGAAGTGGGCTTGATCAGAAAGAAGATTTTCTCTCCCTTTACAACACACAGATGAAATACAAAGTTCAACACCCACTATGCAACAGTATTCAAATGAATGAATGCAGTGCTTGGTCAATTCAAATCAAGTATTCAAGAGAACAATGTAATAAAGTCAATCTTATGTACTAAATTGACTAGTTAATTATTGACAATATAAATTAGTTACTCACAGAAATTACGACTTTTGTTTTACTTTACACCATATTAATAACTGATGAATTAATTAATCAATAAATTACATACTTTAAAATCATTTAAAAATACAACACTTCCTTAAAGGGTTAGTTCACCCGAAAATGAAAATTAGGCTGCGTTGTACTCACCCCCGAGGCATCCTAGGTGTATATGACTTTCTTCTTTCAGACGAATCCAGTCGGAGTAATATTAAAAATTGTCTTTGATCTTTCAAGCTGTTTAATGCCACTCAGTGGGTGTTGCATTGCTTCAGTCCAAAAGAAGTGAAATAAAAATAGCCCATTCATAAAAACAAGTGTCTCACATGGCTCCGCGTTTTTGTAAGAAAAATATCCATATTCAAAACGTAATAATCACTTTAATGTAGCTTGCGCCAGCAGTTGTACACGGAAGCAGTTCCGGGCGGATGACGTATGAGGTCAGTGCTGCGCATGCGCCGGTGAGTCTCGTGAAAACCAACGTTTGTTTACAGGAGCAAATGAAGCAAAGCTTCCTTACTTTAGCAAAGGAAAACCAGTCTCCTCTTGGCTTATATCGAAATCTTCTGACATTCTTCTTTACAAATCCTCGGTTTGTACTTCTAATTCTTGACCGTTGTTTTGTTTTGATCTCTCCGCTCTGTTTCCACGTGCGTCACTTCTGAGCGGCGCATGTGCAAAGCTGACCTCATACGTCATTCCCCCGGAACTGCTTCTGTTTACAACAGTGAGTGCAAGCTAGATTCAAGTGATTATTACGTTTTGAATATGGATATTGTTCTTACAAAAATGCATCGATTCTCTACAGGAGGCCTTTGTTCACCCCCCGGAGACCCGTGTGAGACACTTTTATTTATGGATGGGCGATTTTTATTTCACTTCTTTTGGACTGAAGCAATGCAACACCCGCTGAGTGGCATTAAACAGCTTGAAAGATCAAAGACAATTTTTAATATAACTCTGACTGGATTCGTCTGAAAGAAGAAAGTCATATAGACCTAGGATGCCTCGGGGGTGAGTAAAACGCAGCTTAATTTTCATTTTTGGGTGAACTAACCCTTTAATATGGGCACTTTTTTTGTTTCTGTAGATTTGTAGAAAATAAACTATTTTGCAACATACTTTCACAATGTACAGCAGTTTGTATACATGCATCACATTTCATTTTTCTGAATGTCATAAACATTTCAATCTCAGATGATTTTAGGTCTTTTATAGCATTCTGTGGTAGAAATCAGTCATTCTAAACATTTGAAATAAAATGATGAACTACTTTATCTTGCTAATGCTTTTATTACAGCTATCATTTTATGTATCCTAAATACACACAATTAAAAAATAGTTTTGCATAATTTGAGTATTATGGCTTGGTTTGAAATGATGCACAGTAAAAATTCTAAATATCACTATATTAGTGTCTCAAACACTGACCCATATTTTATTGCTTTTACCTTGTCACATGCATATGCATATGTCTCCTAACTTATCCTGTTGTCTTCTGTGCAAACAAGTGCATTAGCTTTTAAAAATGTTTATTAGTGGCAAAATTGTGTTTTCGAGATGGAAACATAACCGTTCTCCTTTGGGTGCGTATTGACATGAGCATGATGGTCAGCGTGTCTTGTGCTGATTAAATTAGGACCTGACCTCATCACATCTGGTTGAAGGTCAACACTGCAAATGTGCTTGCTGACATCTATGCGATCTCTGAAGGCTTCAGTAGATGTAGAACATCATGTAACCATGTTGGCACATCCTCTCACAGCAGGAAATAATCGCTCCATCTGCTACATGATGACTCACTGAAATTTTTTGCTCTGCTTTTGTTCATGCAGCATTTTTCATAAACATGCATGTTTGCTTTTAACTGGGTTAAAGTTTACTGCTAATGATTTACTTGTTTAGGTCACTTGTTTGTGGTG
This sequence comes from Sinocyclocheilus grahami, assembly GCF_001515645.1. Classification (NCBI taxonomy): domain Eukaryota; kingdom Metazoa; phylum Chordata; class Actinopteri; order Cypriniformes; family Cyprinidae; genus Sinocyclocheilus; species Sinocyclocheilus grahami. The sequence goes on from NW_015505459.1 coordinate 1,235,276, forward strand.
CCTTTCCTCTCAAACTGATTCACATATATGTTGTACATATGCATGACTTACTTTCTTCTGTGGAACACAACTAAATATATTTTAAAAAGTCAGTGAGATCCAGTGTAATTTGGACCGCTATATTGATCGAAATATCTTCTGCAGGAGATAGAAATCCTGTATAAATTATGTTTATTAATGTTTTGTATTTTTTAGCATTATTATATTACACATATTTTTATATTTTCAGTGTTCATTTTAATTTTACTTTTAAGTTTTAGTTATTTTGTTATGTGCTTTGGTCATATACAGTAATTATATGTAACCCTGGACAACAAAACCAGTCATAAGGGTCAATTTTTTTTAATTGAGATTTACACATCAGCTGAAAGCTGAAAAAATAAGCTTTCCATAGATGTATGGTTTGTTAGGATAGGATATTTGGCCGAGATACAACTATTTGAAAATCTGGAATCTGAGGGTGCATAAAAATCTAAATATTGAGAAAATCATCTTTAAAGTTGTCCAAATGAAGTTCTTAGCAATGCATATTACTAATCAAAAATTAAGTTTTGATATATTTACGATAGGAAATTTGCAAAATATCTTCATGAAACATGATCTGTACTTAATATCCTAATGATTTTTGGCATAAAAGAAAAATCGATAATTTTGACCCATATAATATTTTTTGGCTATTGCTAGAAATATACCCAAGCGACTTAAGACTGGTTTTGAGCTCCAGGGTCACATGTAGTATTAATAAATATATAGTAATACTAACTTTAGTACTTCAAATTAAACTATTTTATTTTATTAACTATTAATTTAATAGTTTTAGGTAATAATTACAAAACTGCACGAGATCTGAAATCCAGTAATCAATCGTATTTCTTGGTATTCACAGTCATTACTTTGCCCCACTGCTGGTCATAAATATGAATGTGTGGTCATGAACATGAAAAATTCATGTAACTAAAACAGATGAATGCATTTGATCAATTTTAACATTTCGTTTTAAAATATTTTGCATTAAATCTCGAGGCACATAAACAGAGACTCATATTGCTGAGAGAGGAGTACTCAGACTGACCGCACCCACAGCGGCCAGAAACACGAAGGACCTTTCATTGAGAAACGTGTTCCACTTCTGAGAGCTTTCTGCGTCTCAAACCTTGGCTTTCTAACAAACCTTGAATTTGTTAAGCTGAGTTACTTTCAGATGTTGTGTTTATGTATAATGCACAGGGACCTAAATCAAGTAGATTAATTCTGACTGTTCTAAATGTGGAAAAAAGACACCAGTAACAAAACAGAACAGCAAATATAAAAACTGCATGCAATGTCAGATTGTACTGAAGAGGAGATTTAACATAATGTGGATATCTATGCACTCTTGGCACTGAATTTTACAGAAACTCAGTAATATTAAAGGCATGTTCTATCAGAAGCAAACGGATGAATGACTGTGTTCTTCTATGATGGTTATGTATAGTCTGTTAAGAAATATTTCAAGCATATATTTTTCTGTTTCTGTTTTTTTCCAGAGAGGTGTGATGAGGTGTTGGCTTCACCCCTTCCCTACAGCGCCTTCACCAGCTCCTCCGTGTTGGAAGCTGATTTTGGCGCTGGCTATGCAAAACTCAACAGGAGAGTAGGTGAGGAAGAGCTCTGTGGCTGTGTTTAGAATGGAATACTAGTTCACTGCATACTGTATACTACACATCAAAAGTTTGGGATTGATAAGATTTTTTGATAAGCGTTTTAATGTTTTTCAAAGAATTTACAGTAAAATAGTAATATTATGAAATATTATTACAATATAAAATAAAACATTTCTATTTAAATATATTAAAAAATGTATTCCTGTGATGCAAAGCTGAATTTTCAGCATCATCACTCCAGGCTTCATCAATGTCACATGATCCTTCAGAATTCATTCTAAGATGCTGATTTGCTGAAACATTTCTTATTATTATTGACGTTAAAAACAGTTCATATTCACTTCATATTTTTCTGGAAACCGTGCTACATTTTTTCCAGGATTTTTTGACGAATAGAAAGTTCAAAAGAACAACATTTCTTTAAAATAGAATTCTTTAGTAAAATTATAAATGTCTTTACTGTAACTTTTCATCCATTTAATGTGTCCTTGCTGAATAAAAGTATACATTTCTTAAAAAAAAAAACTTACTGGCCACAAACTTATGTACACTGTATATTGCCCTCATATAAAAAAAATAGTATGTTAAGTATTCTACGTTGTTGTCACGTGAACTTATTTGGTTGCCAGTGCTGTCTGTTTATAACTTCAATTAAATAACAGTTAATTTGCATGCAAACTGTTGGCATATACAGGTGCATCTCAATAAATTAGAATGTTGTGGAAAAGTGAATTTATTTAATACACAAGTTTCACAATTTAAGTTGAATTTCTGAAACAAATGAACTTTTCCATGACATTCTAATTTATTGAGATGCACCTGTATTTGCATTTTAGTCCAATTTTGTATAAAAATGTCCCACTTTATGATCAAATAATAAGTCACAAATTTAAAAACAATGCCTGCTGTCACCTCCAGCTTCATTCATTACACTGGAAGTGTAACACCTAGTCAAGTGCACTGCATTGTGGGACATGCATTCTGTGCAGTTTTCACTTGTGTATAATAAGAGGTCAGTAAATGCATCAAGAAAATGTGCAAACTGCAGAAATTGTAAGAATTGTATGGCTGTTCTGGACAGCCTGTATGCCACTGTCAGGTCCGCTGCGTCTCTCTCCTCATTAGTTGACATTTAGACAGAGATGTGATGTGCGATTAACTGCAGATAAAGTATAAAGGATGCATTAGGTTTTGCTTAGATTGCAAAATGGAGAAAAACATCTCTATAGATCATAATGAATTTTAATGCACATTCTGGCTACCTCTAAGGAAGTATAGTGCTAATGGAGCATTAGGGCACTGCGGTGTGGACTAAAGCATCGTAATTCATGCTTGGCAGCATGTACTGTTTTCACACATCAGATTTGACTTGTGGTTTGTCATTCTAAGGCAATGGAGGATGGTCACCGTCAGACTCCGACAGGTACCAGTGGCTACAGGTGGACCTCAGGGCCAGGAAACAAATCACTGCCATAGCAACACAGGGTAGATACAGCAGCTCTGATTGGACAAAACACTACAGGCTTCTCTACAGTGACACGGGAAGTAACTGGAAGCCGTATCGGCAGGACAGCAACATATGGGTGAGTTTACAGGGACAACTGTGATTTATAGCTCAGGAACTAAATCTTGTTTTTGGGTTACCAAATCTGACAGTAACAGCTGCTGCTGTGTCATACAAACTGACCCACATAAGTTTAGCCAAAAGTGAAACTTTTCCAAGATTTTGGACAGTCAAACTTTAATAATCTTCTTTCGTTTCAAATTAAGTGCAAGTCTTTTGAGAAACAAAAAGCGACACATATGAGACTTCAAGAGTATAGAACAACCTAAATCAAGTTGAAGTTGAAATAAAATAAAATCTAAATATTAGATGAAAAAAAATCCTAAGTGCTAAAATGATTAAAATGTTAAATAAAATAAAAATAAATTAAAGCTAAATAAAAAATATTACAAATAAATAATAAAAGATGACAGAAGCAGAAAACATAATTGCTAAAACTTTAACTAAAATTAAAATGAAAACTGAAAATATAAAAATAAAAGTTTATACCTTAATTAAATACCTTATTATTAAATACCTTAATAGTAAATAAATAACAACACTGGTATAAAGCTATAAAAAATAATGTGGGTAGTGTTCAAGCTTGAGTTCATACTGAAATCATTTTATTTCTGAGTACAGTTTGAGACATTTATGAAATCTATTCTGTAATTCTTTCTCTGATAAGCTGGAGACTTGTGCAAGTTTCTTGTTTTAATTACATTGTTCCCTGAGAAACAATTGAAAAGTCTCCATTTGTGACCCTGGACCACAAAACCAGTCATAAAAGGTCAATTTGAAATTGAGATTTATACACCATCTCAAAGCTGAATAAAATAATAAAATAGGCTTTTATGAATAAAAAAGCTTTCCATTGATGTATGGTTTGTTATGATAGGACAATATTTGGCCGAGATACAGCTATTTGAAAATCTGGAATCTGAGGGTGCAAAAAAATCTAAATATTGAGAAAATCATCTTTAAAGTTGTCCAAATGAAGTTCTTAGCAATGCATATTACTAATCAAAAATTCAGTTTTGATATATATACAGTAGGACATTTACAAAATATCTTTATAGAACATGATCTTTACTTAATGTCCTAGTGTTTTTTGGCATAAAAGAAAAATCAATAATTTTGACCCATACAATGTGTTTTTGGCTATTGCTACAAACATACCCCAGCGACTTAAGGCTTTTTGTGCTCCAGGGTCTCATTTGCTCTCAGTTTAATCTGTGCTCTCTAGGAGAAGAATTTCACTTTCCTATGATTTCCTCCATAGCATTACAAAGTTCAAAAACTGCCTCATAAATTGATTATATTTCAAAATTTCAAAAGCTAAAATTATACTTTAATCTCCAGATTGTAAATGCAATTACACTCATTCCTCATAACACATTACTGCACACATATTTCCCTCCTTTCATAAACAGTGCTTATGACAAGAAATTAAGATGCAAAGGCAGTTCTCCGGGAAATATGCTTCGAGAGCCTGTCGTATTGATCTGTGTACGCAGAACCCGCAGTAATGGAGTGTCTCACTCACAGGAGGAGGTTTTCTCGATGCCTTTATAAAGTGTGCTTCCCTTCTTCCTGCCTCAGACGTTTTCAGGTAACTGGAACTCAGAGCGGGCCGTGCGCCATGAACTCCAGCACCCTTTCGTGGCCCGATTCGTGCGTCTCGTCCCGCTGGACTGGAGTGAGGAGGGGAGAATTGGGTTGAGAGTGGAGCTCTATGGCTGCGCTTACTGTGAGTGTTGTGGAATCGATCCTTGATGTATCTTTCACACATTTTAGAGGGGTCATTTTTACACATTTGAACAATTTTTAACCTTTTCATCACCTAACCTCTTTATGCATTGCTCACTTTTTGTTTGGTCCAATATAGTTGCATTATTCTTCAATAATAGGCTCTTTTATATACAGTGTATATAATACACATGAAATGTTTATTTCAAGATCAAGGGTAATTCTGCATAATAATTCATGATATGGCCCCTTTAAAAGCAAATATGCTTAGTTTCACCGCTGTTGCATCATAAACTTGGTTTGGTTGGAGAAAGTGTTGGAAGGCTGAGGAAGACTTCATATGTTTGTTTGTGACTGACCCATATTCCTGCATTCAGGGGCGGATGTGATCAGCTTTGATGGCCAGGGAGTGATTTCCTATCGATTTAGACAGAAAAAGATGAAGATCTTGAAGGACGCGATCTCACTGAAGTTTAAGACTACTAAAGGAGACGGCATTCTGCTGCACGGAGAGGGACAGCAGGGCGATTATATCACTCTAGAGCTGCAGCGAGCCAAACTCCTGCTGCAGATCAACCTGGGTAACAGATTTAACTCAGAGAGTGACAGTGACACACTACTGTTCAAAATTTTGGGGGTCGTTTTTACTAGAAATAAATACTTTTAGTCCACCAGGATGCATTCAATTGATTAAAAGTAGCAGTATAATGTTAAGATTTCTACTTCAAATACATGCTGTTCTTTTCCACAAAAATATGAAGCAGCAACTGTTTTCAACGTTGATAATAATAAGCAATGTTTCTTCAAATCAGCATATTAGACTGATTTCTGAAGGATCATGTGACACTGAAGACTGGAGTAATGATGCTGAAAATTCAGCTTTGCATCACAGGAATAAACTACATTTTAAAATATGTTCAAATAGAAAACAGCTATTTTGAATTGTAATAATATTTCTCAGTTTTAATGATTTTACTGTATTTTTGATCAAATAAGTGCAGCCTGGGTGAGCATGACAAAAACATAAAAAAATCTTACCAACCCCAAAGTTTTAAATGTGACCCTGGAGCACAAAACCAGTCATAAGTAGCATGGGTATGTTTGTAGCAATAGCAAACAATACATTGTATGGGTCAAAATGTTCTTTTATGCCAAAAATCATTAGAATATTAAGTAAAGATCATGTTCCACGAAGATATTTTGTAAATGTCCTACCGTAAATATATCAAAACTTAATTTTTGATTAGTAATATGCATTGCTAAGAACTTCATTTGGACAACTTTAAATGCGATTTTCTCAATTTTTAGATTTTTTTGCACACTCTAATTCCAGATTTTCAAATAGTTGTATCTCAGCCAAATATTGTCCATTTTAGATGATATATAAATCCCAATTTCAAAAAATTGACCCTTACGGCTGGTTTTGTGGTCCAGGGTTACAAATAGATCTAAATAGACTTTTAGTACATCTGTTTTGTTCTATGATTGACAGCATGCAAAACTTGCTGGTATGAGGATTATTTTATGTCTCCTTAGCCATTGTAGAAAGGATCCCCGTTTGACCTGTCTGACCCATTTCACTAATGGCTTTTGACGCTTGTGTCTATTTCAGGCAGTAATCAGTACGGCTCCATTCAGGGTCACACATCGGTGTCTAGTGGCAGTCTGCTGGATGACGACCACTGGCACTCTGTTCTGATCAAACGCTACAGACGCAGTGTTAACGTCACGCTCGACCAGCACACGCAGAGCTTCCGCACCAACGGAGAGTTTGACCATCTGGACCTGGACTACGAAGTAAATGACAGATTTCAAATAAATCTATATGTTTTGTGAAATCACAAGGAATTTATAGGATTTTTCATCATTAAATACGGTTGGGAGGTCAGACAACAATATTCTTAAAGAAATATTTTATCTGTATTATTTACTTTTCATTACTTACTTGAAATAAAATGAAATGAAATATACTGTACATCTAGTGAAGTAATATGTATAAAGGCAACATAAAAAATCAGCTAAAGTAAAAATTTATAAAAACGGTATAGACAAAAACCACATCAATATTATTTTAGCATCATTGAGATACTATTGTAGTTTTTATTAATATTTTGAATCGGTGATTATTTTTATATTTTCTTTTTATATTCTTTTTATATTTTCTTTTTGTCATTTTGTTTTTTTAATTTTCAAAAATCATGTTTTTATTGTGTTTTGTGTTAGTGTTTTTTTCTAGTTATTTTTTAGCTTAAGCTAAAATTATCTGTTTTTGCAAATGAACTCTTCATATATATATTAGTGCTGTCAAACGATTAATCGCGATTAATCGCATCCAAAATAAAAGTTTTTGTTGACATAATATATGTATGTGTACTGTGTATATTTATTATGTATGTATAAAGACACACACATACAGCATATATTTTGAAAATATTTACATGTATACATTTATATTAATATAAATTATATAATATATAAATATATAAATATATAAACGTAACATATTTTTCTTAAATATATACATGCATGTGTGTGTGTGTATTTATATATATGTAATAAATATACACAGTACACACACATATATTATGTAAACAAAAACTTTTATTTGGGATGTGATTAATCGCGATTAATCGTTTGACAGCACTAATATATATATATATATATATATTAAAAATTTTCAGTTAATGTTTATTTTATTTTAAGTAACGATTTTTTTTTATGGTTTTCATTTTAGTTTCAGTTCTGGTCTTAGGTAACTATAATAAGCCTGAACAGAAAATATGAAAATAACATCTTAATTCAAAATATTACTAATAGTACCTCAATGATACAAAAAACAAACAAAAAAACACTGGTTTTAAGGCAGCATTTCTGAACTGAACACATTTTGGGGAAAACTATCCCTTTATGATCACGGAAAAGACACAATTACATATTTGCATATTATGTAATAAAGCCTCAGTCCTCTCTCATCTTCCCTCTCACGTTTCATTTACAGCTCTCGCCCGCTCTGTTTCATCATTTCACCCCAGTGCTGCTGGGATTTGGGTCTTTAGCACACTAATGATTGCGTTCACTGGGTGGCATTTATTCAAACAGATAGATAGCGTAGATAAGATTAGATGAGATTAATGTTCGGCTGTCTGTATTATAGATTGTAAATGTTTCCATCACTTTCACTGTACCTCGGTGTCTATTCCCAGATTACATTTGGAGGGATGCCAGTGTCTGCCAAGCCCAGCTCAGGGGGCAGAGAGAACTACATCGGCTGCATGGAGGCCATTCATTACAACGGGGACAACATCACTAACCTCGTGCGCAGGAGAAAAGTAGACACCTCCAGCTTCGTACGTGCCAAATTTGCATTTCTATTTTTATCAAATGAACACTACAGAGCCCTCCAGTGCCTTGTGGAGATCACAGAGGAAATGCTGTTGCTGGGTGTTACGTTGCTCCAAGTCTCACGTTTCATTTACAGCTCTCGCCCGCTCTGTTTCATCATTTCACCCCAGTGCTGCTGGGATTTGGGTCTTTAGCACACTAATGATTGCGTTCACTGGGTGGCATTTATTCAAACAGATAGATAGCGTAGATAAGATTAGATGAGATTAATGTTCAGCTATCTGTATTATAGATTGTAAATATTTCCATCACTTTCACTGTACCTCGGTGTCTATTCCCAGATTACATTTGGAGGGATGCCAGTGTCTGCCAAGCCCAGCTCAGGGGGCAGAGAGAACTACATCGGCTGCATGGAGGCCATTCATTACAACGGGGACAACATCACTAACCTCGTGCGCAGGAGAAAAGTAGACACCTCCAGCTTCGTACGTGCCAAATTTGCATTTCTATTTTTATCAAATGAACACTACAGAGCCCTCCAGTGCCTTGTGGAGATCATTCATGAGCTTCACAGAGGAAATGCTGTTGCTGGGTGTTACGTTGCTCCAAGACAAAGATATTTCTGGTACTTCTGCTGTAATCACAAAGCTGCTTGTTTTCAAACTTTTTTATTGACAGAAACTGGGATTGTCAATATATTCAAATAAATGTAATTAAAAATGTAAAACAAATAATTAAAAGAAGTTTACATTATATTAAATTATATTAAAATCTAAATAATTAAATTCTATAATTTCAAAAGAATAAAGAAGTGAATGTTCTTATAGTTCAATAAAACATTTATATGACATACGGGACAAGGTTAAGGTTATAGGATAAGGATAAATCACAGATGGCAATTTCTACTCAATAAAATGTTTTGCATTTTTCCAGGTCATTTTCAAAAACTTTTTTAAATATCCAGGTTTTCCAAGACTGCAAGAACCCTGATTCTGAAATAAACATCACAGTTTTTGAGAGAATTATAATAATTATATTACTGTATTATATTTTATTTTAGGTTTTTTAACGTTATTATAACCTACAAATTTCTCAGTAGTTTCTACTCAAAATGTTTTATATTCTATATATAAAATATATAAATAAATAATATTATTTAAATATAATATTTAAAAAATAAATTATTTTATATAAATATACACTATAATTTACAATAATATATACTCATAGCATTTTGGAGAACTAGAAAGAAAATATTTGAGTTTTGAGATTTTATTAATGTCAATGACATTTGGTATTGAAATATCACTTTTAAAAAGTCCTTAAGGCGCCGATTTATACTGGAGTCGCACCGGTAGTGACGTCATGGCTGTCGCCGGCCAACGAGTTGGTGTTTTTTCAATGTATGCTTCAGACACGGGTCACGACGAGGCGTTCCCCATAGCGACCCCTAGAGGACGCAGTTCGAAGTTCCCATGAAAGGGAATCCTGGTTTTTAAATAAAAGAAAATTTGAGAACAAATAAAATAATAATCTGTTTCATCTTGGATTTTAGTTGATTTAGCATATTTAAAACTATTTTTTTCTTATTTTTAACTGTTTTAAGCCTCAGCCCCCTAAATTGAGAAACACTGCTATAAAATATTTAATTACGTCTGGTTACAATTGACAAGAAACCAACATTTCCTTTCATTTGCTTTCTTAATAATACATATTTTAGGCATTCTGTTGTTTTCAGTGATTTTTCTAACTCGATTCTTTGTATTGTTTACAGTAAGCTCAGCTCCCGAAGGTTTGCAGCTTCTATTTCTCACATTAAATAATCAGTAGTTACAGTTCCTCTCCCTGCGCTGACCTCAGTCATAAATAGAGATTTCCTAAACCTTTCCCACAATGCTGTGTGTGTGAGGACAGACATTAATTGAGAAGTGCTGTCTCTCTCTGTGCGTGTTGTGTGATTTTTCACAATGACTACATAATGACTGGCGGTTATTGTCCACAGTCCCTTTCTGTGCTGGAAAATACAGTTTGTGCCAGTTTAAGGTGATTGAGTGAAGTTTTGAAACATGGTAGCTGCTTTTCCTGGTCTAAGTTGATCTGCCAACCTTAAAGGGATAGTTCACCCAAAAATGAAAATTTGATGTTTATCTGCTTACCCCCAGGGCATCCAAGACGTAGGTGACTTTGTTTCTTCAGTAGAACACAAACGAAGGTTTTTGACTCAAACCGTTGCAGTCTGTCAGTCTTATAATGGAAGTGAATAGGAATCATGGCTTTGAGGGTCAAAAAAACATACACAAACAAAACCATATTAAACCATGCGGCTCGTGACGATACATTGGTGTGTAAAGACACGAAACGACCGGTCTGTGCAAGAAACTGAACAGTATTTATATCGTTTTTTACCTCTGATTCACCGCAATGTCCGAACTTTCCTGAGCGCGTTCTCGACAGCCGGCGCGGGATGCGTCTTCTTCTTCTTTTTGCTTTACGGCAGATGGCAGACTTTTAATTGCATTACCTCCTCCTATTTCTCAAATGGACCATTGACATTCCTAATTGAGATTGTAGATAGAGTATCAATGGTCTATTTGAGAGATAGGTGGCGGTAAAAGAAGAAGAAGAAGAAGACGTGTCACGCGCCGGCTGTTGAGAACGCACTCAGGACAGTTCGGACATTGCAGTGAATCAGAGGTAAAAAACAATATATATACTGTTCAGTTTCTTGCACCGATCGATCGTTTAATGTCTTTACACATCAATGTATCGTCACGAGCTGCAGGGTTTAATTTGGTTTTGTTTGTGTATGTTTTTTTGACTCTCAAAGCCGTGATTCCTATTCACTTCCATTATATGACTGACAGACTGCAACGGTTTGAGTCAAAAATCTTCATTTGTGTTCTACTGAAGAAACAAAGTCACCTACATCTTGGATGCCCTGGAGGTAAGCAGATAAACATAAAATTTTCATTTTTGGGTGAACTATCCCTTTAAGCTGCTTTAACCACTGGCTGGGATTCCAGACATCTAGACCAGTGTGGACCAGCTAGAAACTAGACAAAACCATCTACCACCTTATGCTGGTTTTAGCTGGATTTTCCAGTGGGGGTCCGATCCAGGTTTCCTGATTAAAACTCCTTCTTAAATCAATCTGTCCTCTGAAATACTGTAAATTTGTGGTCATTCCTGTAGTGGTGTGTGTTGAACTCCTTGATAAACACTTTCATTTGAAATGTTTCATAATTTTCATTTCATCTGTTTTTCCCATTCCAGCATAACCTGACATTCTCCTGTACGGAATCACGCACGTTCCCTGCCTTCTTTAACTCCACCAGCTCCTTGCAGCTTCTGGGTCAGACCGATGAAGACACGGTGTCGGTCCGACTGCAGTTTCGGACATGGAACCCCAGTGGTCTGCTGTTCTTTACCCCGCTCATGCCTGGAGGGGTGGAGGTCAGTCTGGTGGAGGGAAAAGTTACTGTCCACATCTACGTCACACTGGGCAAGAACACACGCGTGGACATATCCTCAGGTAACATCACACCTAAAGAAGCACATCCAGAGCTCTCTGTTTCTAGACTTTCTGTAGAGTTTCAGCTTGAAACTAGCTTGAAACACCTTAACTATCATATCAACCAGTAAAACACACACACACACACACACACACACAGATTTTGCCATTGCTTATGCTGAAGTGTTTCTCTGCAGGTTCTGGTCTTAATGATGGACAGTGGCACAGTGTTCACTTCCTGGCACTGGAAAGCATTGCCATGTTGACCATCAATGGAGATGAGATGTCCACTGTGAGAGCTGCTCTCCCCATTCAGATCAGGACTGGAGGAGATTACTTTTTCGGAGGTAACTGTAGGAACCGCCTCTATGAAGTGTTTTTATTTTGTAATTGTTTATTATTTGTATATATATTAGAGCTGTCAAACTGAGTAATTGCAATTAATCGCATCCAAAATAAAAGTTTGTTTACATAGTATATGTGTGCGTTCTGTGTGTATATATATATATATATATAAATACATATACATACACGTGTATATTTAAGACATTTTTATTTTGGATGCGATTAATCAGTTTGACAGCCCATATCTATCTATCTATCTATCTATCTATCTATCTATCTATCTATCTATCACACACAGACACACACACACACACAATTAGAGATGCGCCGATACTAAATTTAACTTATGCTGCAAACTATACAGGAAGCCTTCTCAATTTGGAACATAATATTAGAGGTTAAATTATATTCAATGCTGTTTATTTTCAGATATTAGAATCACACTCAAATAAAAATATTTGTATGCAACTCACTTGTACATATCGCAGTTTTCATAAAATCTTGCCTTCATGACATTTATTCAAACATACATTAACAGTAAATAAGCTCCCTATAATGTTTTTTATAGCTAACTAATGAACCGTTTGCAATTATTGGATGGGAACCACGCTACAAATAATGTTTGGTGAAGGGAAAACCGTGAATCTGGCAACCCTTGAAATATGGGCGATTCATAAGGTCAAATGGAACCTGTGTTAACGGCGCTGCGTTAATTCATTATTATTTCTTTAACTTGGACATCCCTAAATTTGTCACAACATTTTCTTCACACAAGGTGCTGTCTGACATGTTTTTCCAGCCCCTTTTGATTGACAGGATATAATCGGTCCTGATCATCATTTGTTTTTAAACAATAGCCGATAATGCAGTTAATTGCTTTTACTGTATCAGCCGATACTGATTATTGGCCGATACATTGGTACATCCCTAATATAAATATATACTTGTTTATACAAAAACAATTCAATGCTGATGGATACTGGAATGTAAGCATCTTCCTAGAAAGGCTTGATCTGCTTTGCATGACTGCACATTTGAGAGTACAGATTTTAATTTCCTTGTCACCATGTGCAGGATACTTCCCGCGGACAGACCTTTCTCCATCACAGCGCTCCTTTCAGGGCTGCATGCAGCTCATACATGTCGATGACCAGTTGGTCGACCTGCAGTCTGTGGAGCAAGGCATGCTGGGTAGCTTTGAGAACGTCAGTCTGGATATGTGTGCCATCATAGACAGGTAATGCATTCTCAGTATGGACTTGCACTGAATTGAATTTTCATACAACCACAACTGTTTTACAGGTTTATGCATAATCTGCTTTGTAAAAGTCAACAGGCTCTCCCCTTACAGAATTTCTTTTCATATGGTAATGTCACGTCTCTCCGCGATAAAGTCAAGCCTCCGTACCCATCCATATTCATTCATGAACCCACTGCACTGCGCTCTCACAGATGACTCTGCAAACTAATGAAGAACAGATGTTTGCCTTTGTTTGCAGTGTTCTGATCAAAGCCGCTGCTGTATTATGATTGTTATTTTTGCCAAAAAACCAATAAGACATTCCTCGAGTCGTGCTGCTGGTTGCTTTATTAGAGTCATGGTGACTTTTAAAGCTGTGAAGCCGCTTTGAGGAGCTTATGCAAGCCACATCTGACACTCTTCAGCAGGAGTTCCTCAAAGCTCCGTCACGTGTCCTGCCCCCGTTTGATAAGGACGACTGTGTTAACATGCAGGAACAGGGGAACCTCTCTGCTGATCTGATACTTCTGCAGACTGCGGAAATGAGGTTTTATAGAGCTGCAAAGATGATCAAACAGGGCAATGACTCAACAGTGCAGCTTCTCAACTGGCATTACTTTAGAAAGTGGCAACCTGAAACTTTTTTTTCTGCAACTAACCAACTAAATAAAATTTGGTTGACTACACATTTTCTTGTCAACATTTATGTATGTCAAGTGTTGCTTATCTCTTAACCCTAGCTTACTTTTTAAATGCAAAACATCAGTACAAAATCCCTCCAGCAATCCCTCATTTCCAGTGTCTTTAATCTCTCTCTTTTTCCAGGTGTGTGCCAAACCACTGTGAACATGGAGGAAAGTGCTTTCAAACTGGAGACACGTTTAAATGTGCCTGTGAAGGCACTGGATACTCTGGTGCCACCTGCCACAACTGTAAGCCTTCTAATGTCATATCGCCTACATTTATTTGAGCATATTTTGATTCTTATTTCTCTGAAGCTGCTGCTATGTAGCAATAGCAAATAGACTCTTGCTGTATCAATCAACATTTTGATATTTATTTTATTATTTATTTAGCAGACTGGTCCTCAGAAATGAAGCATTGTAGATTGTCTTGCAGTGGTGGCTGTTTTGATGCTTACGATATGTGTTTCTACAGCTGTGTACGAGCAGTCCTGTGAGGAGTACAAACACTTGGGCCGAAGCTCGGACACATACTGGATCGATCCGGACAGCAGCGGACCCCTCGAGCCATTCAGAGTCACCTGCAATATGATGGGTCAGAACCATATATGAAAGAATATATAAAAAATATTCTGAATATATATGAAATATTTAAAACAAAACACAATATCAGCAGGATAATGTGAAGTATGCACATATAAAGTTGTTTGTATTATATAAATATATTTAAATATATATTTCTATAATAAGATATAAAATATCCATATTTAAATATATATATTTTTAATTAAAAAAAATTTTTTTTAATAAATATATTTATAGAAATATATATATATTTCTATACATTTAAAACAAAACAAAATATCAGTGGGTTCATGTGTAGCATGCACATCTGAAGTTGTTAATATATTCATCGTCATAACAAGGAATACATTAACACATAATCTCCCACATTCACATATCAGTGACCCCTTTGGTACCAAAGAAATTATTAAATTATGACTGTTTGAGGTGCATGAAACCTTAAATAACATTATAAAACTCACTAATATAAAACCTTACAAACATTATATGTTTCATTTCACTGTGTACACATTGTTTGTTGTGGAATATATTATTAAAATGTGATATTACACCTTTAAGCAACAAAAACATCCAAAGGTTTCTCCAACACTTGAGTGCATATCATAGAAATATATCAATACTCACCACTGACTAGTACACTTGTATATACTGTGTATTTCAGAAGACAAAGTGTGGACAACCATTGTGAATGACCTTCCAGCTCAAAGCTCTGTGTCATCGGGTTCCAGACCTGAAGACAAGACTGTGCTCACACTCAATTACAGCATGTCTGCTGAACAGGTGACGCTTAAAACTATGAATTTAACAATGAAAACTGTTACACCTAACCAACAGATGCTGAATGTAGTGCTCACCTGCAGAGCTGCTCATGCTTTTGTGATTCAGGTGAACGCCGTCACCAGCAGCGCTGACTTCTGCGAGCAGCATGTGGCGTACATGTGCTACAAATCACGCTTGCTCAACTCACCAGGTAAATGAAAATTTAGTTGCTTTAAAGGAATAGTTCACCCAAAATGAAAATCTGTGCTCACTCTCAGGCCATTCAAGATGTAGATGAGTTTGTTTCTTCATCAGAACAGATTTGGAGAAATTTAGCATTGCATCACTTGTTCACCAATGGATCCTCTGCAGTGAATGGGTGCCGTCAGAATGAGAGTCCAAACAGCTGATAAAAACATTACAATAATCCACACCACTCCAGTTCATCAGTTAATGTCTTGTGAGGCGTGATTGTAAGAATCCATCATTAAGACATTTTAACTTTAAAGTGCTGCTTCTGGCTAAAATATCAGTCCTATTTCCATAATATTGATAAGTCTTCTTGTCTGAATCATGAGAGAAGTATACACAGATCAAACACCATTTGCAAGCAAAAACAGTCTAAAACAGTTCTAAACAAATATGCTTATTTTTTATCTGAGAGAACAACAAGAGAATGGACTTTTTCACTGGATGAATCATTATGATGAATTATGGAGTGGTATTTTGGCCAGAAGCGACAGTTTAAAGTTAAAACACATTAATGATGGATTTGTTTCTTATAAACACTCAGGTTTTTGCTTCACAAGAAGTTAATGAATTTACTTGAGAGGTGTGCATTACTTGTGGATTATTGTGATGTTTTTATCAGCTGTTTGGGCTCTCATTCTGACGGCACCCATTCACTGCAGAGGATCCACTGGGGAGAAAGTAATGTAATGCTAAATTTCTCCAAATCTGTTCCCATGAAGAAATAAATTGATCAACATCTTGGATGGCCTGAGGATGACTAAATTTTCTGATCTTTTAAGATTTTTTTTTTTGTCTTAGACGGCTCTCCATCCACATGGTGGGTCGGCAGGGGAAATGAGAAGCACTTCTACTGGGGCGGCTCAGGACCAGGTGTGCAGAAATGTGCCTGTGGCATAGAACGCAACTGCACAGATCCAAGATACTACTGCAACTGTGATGCAGATCTGAGGCAATGGTGAGATCTTATGCTCTTCTCAGGCACTGAAAAGCCTGCTGTACACAGTCCTGGTGGCCTCATAGTTACATTAGATGCTTTGATTATCCAGAGTTTGTTGGAATTGCATACTACCATACTATGTTTTTACAGTATTTTTGCAGTAATATTTACTACCATTCAAAATGTTGTGTTTCTTGCTGCTTAAGAAACATTTCTGATTATTATGTTGAAAACAGCTTAATATTTTTGTTGGAAACTGTGGTCATTTTTACAGGATTCTTTGATTAATACAAAGTTGAGTTTATTTGTATTACATTTTTTATATTAATATTAAGTTTAACTGTTACTTTTGATCAATTTAATGTGTTCTTGCTGAATAAAAGTATTAATTTCTTTAAAAAAATCTTAATGACCCAAAACTTTTGAATAGTAGCTTATGTAGTGCACATACTAATTTTCTTAATGCATGGAAATGCAATGCGCTCAACTTAAATTTACATAAACAACCACAATTTTTCATACCTCCTCCTTGACTCTGTGAACTAAATTGGAATTTGGATTTCAAAAATTGCATACTAACCATATTTATGTATAACCAGTAACGCATTACAAGTAACGCGAGTTACGTAATCAGATTAGTTTTTCAAGTAACTAGTAAAGTAACGCATTTAATTTACAAGAGAATATCTGAGTTACTTTTTCAAATACGTAACGCAAGTTACTTTTTTCCCCAATTTATTGACTGACAGCTCTCCTGTCCCCATGTTGAGAGAAATCAGAAGATGTTACTGTAGTTCTAAAATAAATATGAATATGCATTAATTCATCTCACTCACACAAAAAAAACACAGATTCAGTATTCCTCAAAATAATGCAACTCAGAATATGACGCAAACCTGCAATAATTAAATGTTAAACAGCAAAAATATCCTTAATGTATTTAATCCCATTCTATTAACCAATGTCTTTGCTTCTGACCGCCGATGATCCAGTTCAACCGTACTAATAAGCACAAATTACTCTAGACAAACATTTGTGTCTTTTTTTATTGCTGAAGTGTGTTGAAATGTCTTCTTCTGCATTCTACTGTACGGATGTAAATGTACTTTCCCTTCAGCCTGAGGCTTATTCATTTCACTTTTGATGTGAAGAGGCTTTTATATTTGCCAAAAATATAACTTTTTTATTTTAAAAACAAACAAGCAAACCCTGTCCAGATTTAAAAAGTAAAGCAAAAGTAATATAACGCACTACTTTCCATAAAAAAGTAACTAAGTAACGTAATTAGTTACTTTTTTATGGAGTAACGCAATATTGTAATGCATTACTTTTAAAAGTAACTTTCCCCAACACTGTGTATAACAGGATGCCTTTCGCTGGATTAACGTAATAAATTAATGCACATTTTTACATACTAGACAGTGTGCAGTATGTACTATGCAGTAAGCAGTACGCTAATATTCCAGCTCCTTTCTGCTGCATTGCACAATGCTATATTGCCCCCTTGTGGTCCATAATTCTTCTTCTGCATCGTGTTTGTTTCTCCAGGAAAGAAGATGCTGGTATGTTGATGTATAAGGACCATCTGCCTGTCAGTCAGGTGGTGGTTGGTGACGTACACCGCTCTGGATCTGAAACCAGACTCACTGTTGGGCCGCTGCGCTGTCAGGGAAATCGTAAGTGCAGAAGTGCTTAAAAATGTATCAACTTCACACAAACAATCACAGGCCTATCCTCAGAACTAACTGCAACCTACCCTTAAAATCGATGTTAAATGATAGGTTGATAACCTCAAGTTATGTTTAATACACTCTGCAGCTTTAAATTTGACCAAAACCGAGATCTAATGTGTTGTCAATGTGTTTCTTTTATAGGTCACTTCTGGAACGCAGCGTCCTTCAACACACCTGCATCTTATCTTCATTTTCCCACCTTCCAAGCCGAGACCAGCGCAGACGTCTCCTTCTATTTTAAGACTTCAGCCTCACATGGTGTCTTTCTGGAAAACCTGGGCAATCCGGATTATATTCGCTTAGAACTCAAATGTAAGTCCACATACTTTTATCACCTCATCTTGAGTAGGATTGCTATAAAGCCCTCAATGAATCCTGTCTTATCTGCATATTGTTAAGAACTGTGCTTTGAGTTTCTTTATTTATCAGACAGAGGAAGTAAATTACAGTTATCTTTCCACCGTTGTTATTTTTTTTTTTATTATAGTTTTATATTATTTAGATTTAAACCGCTGTAGTATTTATTTTTAATTAGCTTTTATTTTTATATTTAAATTTTTTTTTTTAAATTTATTAAAATAAATGTATTTAATAAATGTGTTTTTAATTATTTAATTTATTAATAAGATTTACTGATTTTGTTTTTATGCTTTTTCATTTATATTATTATTATTTATTTAAACTACATTTATTTCACTATATTTCGGTTTTAGTCATTTTAGTACTTCAACTTCAACTTAAATCTTAGTTGCAAAGGCAACATTTCCAATATTCGTTACACTTTTAAAGGTTGTTTTTCATCTAATATTTATCTTTTATTTCTGTTTCATTTCATTAGATTTTTATTTTATAATTTTTAAATAGCTTTTAATAGTTTTAGTTAACAGTAACAACGCTGCTCTCCACAGCTGCTACAGTGGTGTCATTCTCATTTGATGTGGGCAACGGGCCGGTGGAATTAACCGTACGCGCATCTGCACCCCTCAATGATGACCAGTGGCACAGGGTGGAGGCGGAGCGGAATATTAAAGAGGCCGTGTTGCGATTGGACAAGGTGCATAGGGAGGCGCGGTCAGCCCCGCCTCAGGGCCACACCCGCCTGCAGCTCTTCAGCCAGATGTTTGTAGGTAAGCAATTTGGCAGATGTTTGGGATATAGAAGTTTAGTAGAATTATTTTACTTGTGTATCTAATTTATCTTATTGTAAAGTGATAACATTTTATATTTCATTATATCTGTGTTGCTGTTACACTTTAGGTGCCTCAGGGGGGCAGAGAGGATTTCTGGGTTGCATTCGTTCCCTAAAAGTCAGTGGAGTGACACTTGACCTTGAAGGGAGGGCAAAGGTCACACCAGGGGTGAAGCCTGGATGCTCGGGTCACTGCAGCAGCTATGGGATGCATTGCCAGAATGGAGGGAAATGTATAGAGAAATACAACGGATACTCGTGCGACTGCAGTCTGACCGCCTTCGACGGGCCTTTCTGCAATGATGGTATTGCACTTATCTTACATAAATAGTACATAACATAAATAATTCAGTTTCGTCCTTGGCTGTAATGGGCAACAAATATATTGCAATGCACAAATCACATCTTTGAGGAGCACATTAGCATATACAGATGACGTCAAAGCTAAAAGACATGGACTGCAAGCCAATTTGGACCAGTTTTAGTTCTTATTCACGGCTCAACAGAGCATTTTACTCACATTTGCAACTAAAAATAGATGTGTGCGAACTGTCAAATTGTTTTTAGGAGCATGTGTGCAAAAATAAATAAAAAATTCCCAGCAGGTCATTATAAAGTCTTAAATATCTTATTATGTAACAAATGTCTTAATTATCATTTTAAGAGGTCTCAGATTTGGGGATGGAAAAACAGTATAATGTGCTTATTTAAAACTTTTAAAAACTATTCATTAAATAAATATGAGTGCAGCAATTGTTTCAAAATAAATTGATAGTAAAGCATAGACATTTCGAAATAAGTGCCCCTGTGTGTTTGAGTCTTATTTACAATTAAAAGTCCCACATTATGCATTTTCCTGGTTAATACTGGTACTTTAGTTATACAAGCTGTATCTGGCATTTAATTAAACATAAACTCTTGTACTTTAGCTTCGGTTAAATATACTTTGAAGCAGTAATCTAGTGTACTTGGGGAAGTCGTGGCCTAATGGTTAGAGAGTCAAACTTGTAACCCAAAGGTTGTGGGTTCGAGTCTCGTACCGGCAGGGATTGTAGGTGGGGGGCGTGAATGTACAGCGCTCTCTTCCACCTTCAATACCATGACTTGAGCAAGGCACCGAACCCCCAACTGCTCCCCGGGCGCCGCAGCATAAATGGCTGCCCACTGCTCCGGGAGTGTGTTCACGGTATGTGTGTGTGTTCACTGCTGTGTGTGTGCACTAAGGATGGGTTAAATGCAGAGCACTAATTCCTAGTTTGGGTAACCATACTTGGCCACATGTCACGTCACTTTTTTTTTCACTTTACTTTTTGTATTCTAATAAATAGGGATGTAACGATTAACCTCGAGCCGGTTGAAAATCGATTCAATGATAAACAAATTGCGATTCAATTAGGGGTAGGAGTTTATATGAATGCATGTCTGAGGGGAACTTACTGTCTTTAGAAAAGTTTAGATGGTATTTTTTCTTTTCATCTTGCCTCTGTATAATGCACATTAAAGTTCATAAGTGCAGCGCTGCTTTGTTTACAGCGGAAACCAATGAAACGCTTAAAGCGCCACCTGCTGGCAGAGAGTGAATCTGCGTCTCGTTCAGCTCGTCTGCTGTTTCGGTTTCATACAGATATTTTTTATGTATAGTTTCACAAAACTGAAGTCAAACCATTCGGTTTTTGCTTCAAATTTCGAAATTATACAATCTAATTTAGATTAAAAACTGCTCATGTTGCATGTATGCAGCATCTTTGTTTGGATCATGATTAAAATGCAGTGGTTGCCTCTAATTTTAAAAGGAAAGAGCACAGACAAAGCCTTATTTTGTTTATATGAAGAGATTTCTTTTATTTGTGTTACTTATTTGATTTGGGGCTTGTTTTAAAATTTAGTTTTGTTATTTACATTTACATTATATTAATATTTAGTTATTTAGCAGACACTTTTATCCAAAGCGACTCACAAATGAGGACAATAGAAGCAATCAAAACCAACAAAAGAGCAATAATTTACAAGTGCTATATTAGTACATTACCGTATTGGCCCGAATATAAGACGACCCTGATTATAAGATGTACCTTTTGGAAAAAGGCTTTTTTTTTAAAAATAAATCTTGTTTTTCCTCTGTAAAACACATTTTGTCTTCAATTATTTTCATATTGCATATTTTTCCTATTTTAATTTTTGTTTTGAAAGTATGGTAAAAACTGGTAAAATGTACCAACAATCATATAAAAAATATATACACTTTTTGATATACCATAAAAAAATAAAAAAATACAGGTAGCCCATCTGAATTAGGACATTTAGGCTATTCATCTAATAGTAGTCTACCGAAATCTTATTAACAGTAGAAGTTAAATCTTACTGTAGTCTTCAAATCTGGGTACTGTCTTACGTTTTAAAATCACAAAGAGAGTCTGGTCCCATCAGGCTAACGTGACAGTCACGACTCATGCAGCTGTAAGCTTTTCTTTTTCTTTTGTTTTTACTCGCGATCTTTACAACACGCATTACATGACGTATTTCATGGCACACTCGTTTTATGCGTATTTGGCACCACCTATTGTTGTGGGTGTATTATTGACATGTCAAAGTCTAGACCCTGAATATAAGACGACCGCGTTTTTTCAGATGTATTTCCAAGAAAGAAACATTGTCTTATATTCGCGTCCATATGGTATTATAGTGTTATATTTCAATTTCACAAAGAAACGTGCAGCATTTTGTCCAGGCAATAATAAAAGGACACATTTAATTTATAATTTCTCTTAAATCTAATTTTGTTAAAAAAATCGTGAATCGAATCGAATCGTGACTTGAGTGAATCGGTACATCCCTACTAATAAATGAAATCATGTTGTTTTAAATGTCTCCTGTTATCACTGTATTAAAGGATGTTAACGTGAAGCTCTGTTGTTGTTGTCGTCTGCCTCCATTTTTAGATGTCGGAGGGTATTTTGAGAGTGGGACCTTGGTGCGGTACGACCTCATGTCCGAGAGCAGCTCTTCTCCTGCAGTGAAGGAAGGCAGCTCTGGAGTCCTGAGCGCGGTGGATAATCTGACCCGTGAGGAGCTGAGCTTTAGTTTCAGTACGTCCCACACACCTGCAGTCCTCATCTACATTAGCTCCAAGACACCGGACTACCTGGCCATGGTGCTGCGGCACAATGGTGAGACACGCTTGCATCTTTATGGCTCAGATTTAACGTTTATGTTCTGTTTTGGTTATAAGATATGCAAAGTCTTTTTTAATAATAGCTTAGAAACAGTGTTATTTGTAAGTTTATGTTATTTCATTTGAAACGAAAATGGTTTTATGGTTTCCCTCAGGTACTCTACAGATCCGCTATAACCTGGGAGGTTTGAGGGAGCCGTTCACGATCAGCTTGAATCATCGTAACATGGCTAACGGTCAGCCTCACAACATCAACATCACCCGACAGGACAGACTCATTCAGCTGCAGGTGCTGTATCTGTCTCAATGCAGCCACTAGATGAAGATGGTTTCACAGTTCAGATGAATCTGTGTGTGTTATATTAGATGATGACAATTCACTGGATTTAAGAGTCTGTCTGTGGTGTTGCAGGTGGATCATTATCCTACAGTGAGCTACACTCTTCCTGAAGCCTCGGACATTGAGTTCAACCTCGTGAAGACCATTTTCCTTGGAAAAGTTTTTGGTAAGTAGGCTATTATGTACATATTTTAGCATCATATTTTGGGCTTTTAAGTGTGCTGTCTATTAACAAATATCTCTTTTCTATACTACTAAATCCGAAAAACACTAAAAACTAATATTGTGAAATATTATTACTTTATATAGCACAACAGCCATTACTCCAGCATTCAGTGTCACATTAACCATTAGAAATCATTCCAATATGCTGATTTGCTCAAGAAACATTTCTTATTATCAAAGTTTAAAAAAAAGTTGTGCTGCTACATATTTTTTGTAGAAACCATGATACGTTTTGTTGAATAGAACGTTAAAAAACAGCAATTATTTGACATAAATCTTTTTTTTTTTTTTACTTAAATGTCTTCAATGCCACTTTTGATCAATTTAATATATACTTACTGAATAAAAGTATTAATTTCTTCCAAAAAAAATCTTACTGACACCAAACTTTTGAACAGCAGTGTACTAGTTCATAAAATGAATATTAAATATAATGACCTTTCTATAGATGTCATTTTAAACAGATTTTTTTAATCTGTTGTCTATCTATTAGCATGCTCAGGTGTGTTTGATTAGGGTTAGAGCTAAACTCTGCAGGAAAGTGGATCTCGTGGGCCAGAGTTGAGGATGCCTGCTTTAACTGGACTCTGACTGTAAGTCCTGACATCATCATGTGAAAGCTCTGGGTTCTGCTCCTGATCTCAATCTGGTCTCCAGGTTTTCCTGCAGAAATGAGCTGGAATGCCCTGAGCAGCTGAATGGGTGATGGGTCTGTGTATAGCTCAGTAATATTGTTTACAAGCTATTTATCGCTTCAAGGTTAGACAGAAGGAAATCTACAGTTTGTTAGTCAGGTTTACACATTGATTGAGCAGATTGAGAAAGAGACAGACAGAAAGGAGAAATCTGGTGTTTTGCTTTGAATTGCAAGACCTGCTAGGTGCTGGGAAGACATACGCAGTTCCACATCTGTGAACGCAAACAGGTACCGTTAATAAAATGCTTTAAATTCAAAATATTAGCATATATTTTTCAGATGTGATTGGGGTTTTTTTCCTGGATGTTTTGTGTGATGTTTAGTAATATATGGGAAGAAAAGATTAGGATAATCAAGGACAAAGAAGTTTTTTTTTCTCTTCTCACATATATAAAAATGCATCAACTTTATCATGTTCATGTTGAAAAACAAGACTTTTGGTTTCAAGTGTCATGTTGTTTGGTTCGGTCTTGTTTTGCAGATGTGAACTAAAGCAATAAGCTACAAGAGATAAGATGTTAAAGTTACTTGACAATGGTTGAGGGGATTTCAGTCAGTTTACTTTGTTTTTTTAATTTTTATTGTTGAGCCCATAACTGTGGCATATTGCTTTTTAACAACATTGACACAATCACACGACATAATGGTTGGGCTATGCATAATATACAATACCGTTCAAAAGTTTGGGGTCAATATGATTTTTATTCTTTTTTTGAAAAATAAATTAATACTTTGCAAGGATGCATTAAGTTGATCAATAGTGACAGTAAATGTATAATGTTATGTTTCATGGTTTCCAAAAAAACTATCAAGCAGCACAACTGTTTTCAACATTGATGATAATACGAAATGTTTCAGCATATTAGAATGATTTCTGAAGGATCACGCAACACTGAAGTAATGATGCTGAAAAAAAGTTATTTTAAATTGTAGTAATATTTCACAATATTACTGGTTTTACTGTTTTAGATGATATTGTAGATTTGAAATCTTTGATCAAATTTTAGTTACTCATCCAATTAGATTTTAGATCGTTCATTTTATAATAACACCTGTCCTTTACTTTAATCATTGCTTTCACACTAAATTGTTTCCACCATCTGATATTTTCTACTGTTGTCTTTGTCTTTCAGAAACAGGTCAGATTGATCCGGTGTTGATAGAGCGATATAACACACCTGGATTCGTGGGTTGTCTCTCCAGAGTACAGTTCAACCGCATCGCCCCGCTGAAGGCCGCCCTGAGGACCGGCATGCCCTCCACAGCCTCCATACAGGGGGTCCTGGTGGAGTCCAACTGTGGGGCATCTCCACTCACAGTACCACCAATGTCTGCGGTCTTTGACCCCTGGCACCCAGATCCAGGTAACCAAATGATGATTAAAAACTTTTTATGGTGTTATTTTGCCCCTATGTATTTTATAGTTCACCCGAAAAAATGAAAATTTGCTGAAAATGTACTCCCCCTCAGACTATCCAAGATGTAGTTTGAGTTTGAGTTTGTTTCTTTATGGGAACAGATTTGAATAAATGTAGCATTACATCACTTGCTCACCAGTGGATCCTCTGCAGTGAATGGGTGCCGTCAGAATGAGAGTCCAAACAGCTGATAAAAACATCACTATAATCCACAGGTAATCCACACCACTCCAGTCCATCAATTAAAGGCTGTTTTGGGCTGTTTTCGTTTTTAAACGTGAGTCTGATTCAGAGGAGATGACCTTTTCACAGGAGAAAGCAAGATTATAGACAGAGGAGTCGTATTTTAAACAGAAGCTATGGTTTGAGGTTAAAAATGTTTTAATGATGAATTTGTTTGTTACAAATACTCAGCTTTCACTTCACAAGATGTTAACTGATGGACTGGAGTGGTGTGGATTATTGTGATGTTTTTATCAGCTGTTTGGACTCATTCTGATGGCACCCATTCACTGCAGAGGATCTGTTGGTGAGCAAGCAGAATGTTAAATTTCTCCAAATCTGTTCTGACGAAAAAACAAACATATTGAATGTCCTGAGGTGAGTACATTTTCATCAAATTTTCATTTTTGGGTCATCTATTCCTTTAAGGGCTGAGCTCATGCTTGCAGTGGAGGAGTATTTGCTCCTTTGTGTGCCCCTTTTCATTATTCAAACAGTTGGATCAACCTATTGTCATTTGTACAGGAATGTGGTTGAGAGGAAAATGGAGATAAAAGAAGAAAAAAAAATCAGTGTTCTGACCTGAATCAGCAGGATATTATAAAGATCTATGTCAGATGTGAGCAGGCAAACCCCTTAAGGGAAACTAGAGGGAGATATTGAGGAAAAAGTTCCACTTTATCTTTTACTCTTGAGCAGAAAAAATATATATTTATAGAATTTCATTATGAATCTGATGCACATAAGGAAATGTTTTCTCACTTCTGAAGAGATCTTTCCTGGTTGTCTGGGAGAAATCTTCTGACATTTAGTAAAAAACATCTGTGATCTCTTCCCTGTAGAGAGGATTACTGCGGTATATTTCTGTTTGTTTGCTTGTGTGTGTGTCGAGCAGGTTTTACCTGCATTGTTGCCACAAGGATATTAAAACCTAAAAATCACTTATATTTGTGTCCTATGTTGACCGACACATTAACTCCGTTCATAGTTCAGATATTCCTGTTAAATTTGTCACACCCCTAATGTATTCCTTTTGATAACATTTATTATTATTTTCTTAGTGAGTTCTTAGTCATCTTATAATTAAAAAGTTTTAAAGAAATATCAATTATAATTAAAATTATTTATTGTTAATTGTGATTAATATTAATACATTATAAAATAAATGTCTCTTATTTATATCTCAGTATACACAGCTAAACTTCAAATGCTTGGGAATATGAATTCACTGTCTTCTAAACTGATTTTAATTATATGATTCATCATTGCAATCATTTTAATATCATTGTATAAAAATATTAATATTTAAAAATATAATTAAAGTAAAAATGTCAAACATTTTGAATTATTGCTGTAGAATATTTCTAAACCGATTTAATGACACGATTCATCATATCATTTCTCGCTCACGTAGGCATCATCGCAGTGGTGATTTTCAGCATCCTCTGCACGCTGGTGTTCCTGGTGCGTCACATGTTCCATCACAAGGGCTCCTACCACACCAACGAGGCCAAAGGGGCGGAGTCTGCCGACTGCGCTGATGCAGCCATCATCGTGAATGACCCCGCCTTCACAGAGACCATCGACGAGAGCAAGAAGGAGTGGTTCATTTAGCCACACCCCCTGGGAGGGGCTTCGTCCTCTGATATGGATACCCTGAGGAACACACAAAGGTCATTCTGAGCTCTTCGAGCAGTCAATGTGAAACGGACTATTGGCAATTCCATTCGGACCAGAGTCTGTGCACTGACTGGCATGTCTGTTCTGTAATTATTTTGTATGTAAGTGAATACAGCAAAAGGACTTCTGTGAGATCGAATTCATCCCATGCACACATGACAGGCATATTCCATATGGGACGACGGTAAAACAAAAACAACTGATGCATTCTTATCATTGCAATACTGCTGGTCTGTGAACAAGTGTGTGTTCGGCAAATATGAATGCACCAAATACTCCAATAGCACAAAACGGAATGTGTACAGAATGACGCATAATTATGTTTCTGATAAGGACATTTGATTGTATTTAAACATTTTGTTGTCAGCATCTTCAGGACAATAATATATTGTAGCATGGTAATCAGCCAATGGCATTCTGAATCATTCATCAATGTTAATGCAGCACTTTTGTATCTCATGGTAAATGTTCTTTATAGTTATCAGATGTCAGTGTTATTTATCTGTTTCTCCATAAGTGCTTGTTCAAACTCTATGGAAAACACGGCAGAGGGTTTTTATAAGGAGATGCTCTTAAAAACATGAAAGCTCTAGATAGAGAGTTTAGTTCAGATGTGTTCAGTAGTAAATGATCTTGAATGGTCCATTTGCTCCAGTGTCTTTTAATGTGCCTCAAAGGTTCAAGGTTTCTTCTGGCCAAGCATGGATTTTGGGATAGATTCGATGACCCTTAATTATGAATATAGGAGAAAGATGATTTTTTTCGTGTGTTTGCCGTTTTAATGCACTGCTACAACTACAAACCATTTTTAATATTCTCTTCATTGTGCTTGGTTAAGTCACTTTTATTTCTTAAAGGGACAGTTCACTCAAAAATGAAAGTTCTGTCAGCAATAACTCCCTCTCAAGTTGTTCCAAACCTGTATGAATTTCTTTCTTCTGAAGATCTTTTGAAGAACGTGGGTAACCGAACAGTTGATGGTCCCCATTGACTTCCATAGTGTTTTCTTTCAATACTATGGAAGTCAATGGGAACCGACAACTTGAGGGTGAGTAAATGATGACAGAACTATGTCTGAATTACAAATGTATGTCTTTCTGGCAGTTTATTAATATGGTTTCATAAGAGTTTGTCTTCTCTGCTCATGTGAGTTTACTAACAAGAGTATTATTCAAACAACAGATAGATTATAAAAAACCTGGTTTATAATGAAGCACTATAATAATATTGCTTTCTGTACATTTTAAGTTGTTTTATTAATTATTAATGTGTTTTACCTGTCTCCATGCATTACCAATATACCGATTGGTCTTTTAAATCAACAAAATCACTTATTTATTAAGGTTTGACGCATCAAAATTGTGATTTTATTATAACGTAATGCAATCATTTGTTCTCATGTTCTTTTTGAAAAATGCTCATGTATGATAAGATGAAATGTCATTTCATGTTGAGGGTTGTAAAAAAAAAAAACTGACTCTCCAATAATCAACACATTGCAAATCTCAATAAACTACTGGATTGCTTTTATAACAAAAAAAGACACTTTTTTTTTTTAGGGAATGAGTGACAAGAGAGTTGTTTAATATGGTCCTCTAATTATTATGAGATGTTAATCTTAAAGAGGTCATATCCTACACTTTTTTTTCATGCAATTTTTTTTCTCTCTAAAAAGTCCGCTTATGTTAGTCGCCAAATTGCTTCGTTTCAGTAAACTGTTGGCCTATGTCTACATCAAACTAATTTAATTAAAATAATTTATATATATTTTTATTTATTTATTTATTATGTATTACCTATATAACTGCCACTAAGACGAAAGAAGAAGAAGACGCGACGCGGAACCTTTGATCACAGCCGCTGTTTTCGGGCAGCGCGCTTCCTGACGGATTTTGCCTCAGTTTCCGGGGGACCGTGTTTCCGTGAGCACGCGCTGACGGAGTTTTTCTGTGTTCGATGTTTCGGGGTCGTTCTTTTTATTTTATTAGTAGCAAATAAATATCGCCACATAAACGTCTAAATAAAAGGGAATATTGTTAATCGGGATCCGTAGCGGCGTTGGAGATACATGTTTACGTGTGTCGTTCTTTCTGGATGATGGTAAGAGCGCGAGATTAGCGGTTAGCTTTAGCTTTAATCCTGAACACCAACACACAGTTAATAGCGATAATTGATATATTATTATCTTAAGTACTACTGCACTATGTACTTATTTTCTCCTGACTTGTATTAACGGTGTGTTTTACAGAGTGTCTGTGGTGTGTTTTGAGGTGAGGCCTCGTCAGTCAGATTGTGTTTACATGAAGCTCATACAATTAATAAGCAATTTTTAATCCCGTGTGGGATATTTTTGGACGCAGGGAGTGACCGTTGTACTGAAAACATCAGCATTACGCTACAGCACGAACACAACAGTACATTGGTAACGCATGAATCGCCCTCGATGGCTCTGCTGATGCGGTTGTTCGTGATGAACCTCGATAAACCCGACTCCACTACATCGCGCACATTGTGAGAAATGAAGCTGGTTGTCCAGTTTTGACATGTCGCTCACTCTCAGTGTCTCTCATGAACATTATGAAGTGAGGGTCAGATCGTTAGAGCACAGCAGAGATCATCAGACATCTGGAGAGGTCAGAGATGAGAAATCAGATTCATTTAGCAGTGAACTTGATGAAAAACGGGTAATAAATGCAGCATTAGTTTTAACTATCCTTTACGTACGTGTGTGTGTGTGTACACACACACACACACGTACGTAAAGGATAGTTCTTAAATTAATATTTCTATTCCACAAGGGAACATTAAATTGATCAAAAGTGACAAGTAAAAACATTTATGATGTTACAAAAAATATATATTTCAAATGAATGCATACAGTGGACGATTTTAATAGAAAAAGGTGATTAAAAATAATATTTTAATTATCACCTGTTCATGTCTTGTGTTCAACTTGATGAAAAACGGGTAATAAATGCAGCATTAGTTTTAACTATCCTTTACGTACGTGTGTGTGTGTGTACACACACACACACACGTACGTAAAGGATAGTTAAAACTAATGCTGCATTTATTACCCGTTTTTCATCAAGTTGAACACAAGACATGAACAGGTGATAATTAAAATATTATTTTTAATCACCTTTTTCTATTAAAATCGTCCACTGTATGCATTCATTTGAAATATATATTTTTTGTAACATCATAAATGTTTTTACTTGTCACTTTTGATCAATTTAATGTTCCCTTGTGGAATAGAAATATTAATTTAAGTTATTTTCTATTTACTTTTTTTAAATCATCCTTCCACCAAAACGTTTGCCTATATAAACAACATTACCATTTTCCTTGTGTTTTTGATTAAATTAATGCAATCTTTGTTAGAATATTATATTCTCTTTTCTTTTTTTTATCTTAAAGGGGTCATATGATGCTTTTTTTAAAGATCATTATTTTGTGTATTTGGTGTAACAGAATATGTTGACATGCTTCTAAATGCATCTACTTTCGGAAGGCCAAATAAAGTGCTTTTGCTTTCGCCTAGAAACACACAGCATCTCCCTGACATGCTGCTTCAACACTAACTGCGGTTACTGAAACCACGCCTTCTTTCTTTGCGTGCACATTTGGGCGCATTATGCAAATATTTCCACATAGTGAGGTAGATATGTGGGGGCGTGTTAAAACGAGCTGTTTTAGGGGGGGTGTGGCAGAGTCTTAACTTTGATAAAGAATATCTCTTTGGTTTTGACTTTAATCTTTGCAACTTCAGGGATCTTATCTATGCACAATCAGCTTGTAACACTCCGAAGAGAAAGGAAAACTTGAAATTGCATCATATGATCCCTTTAATTATTCCAAACATTTGGCAGCCACAAGTTGTTGCAATTATTTTCTGTTCATGAAAGATAATAGTTTTATCTATTTTCTCTATAATAGACAAATTAATGAATAATAATGTAATAATTTTTAATGCATAATAAATTAAAATATAAAACATTATTATGAACAGTTAAAACTAAATATAATCTAGTATATAATGTTTTATCTAATCAATTATTTTATCTATAATAGATAAGTAATTTTAAAAAATCTGTTATAGATAAGTGAAATATTTATATGATCTATTATTATTAAATGTTTGTGCTAGAAAATTACAGTTAATTCTAATTAGATTAGAGTGGATGTATAATATAATTACCATGTTCAGCTGTTCTGGTGTTTTGTAATTATTAACTGATTGAAAATCATCAAATCTGGGTCCAGATGTTCTGCTGTTCCGTCTGAGTAGATCACTGTAAGTCATGATCTAATGGCAGAATGCTGTTAGTTTGCTTGGTTGCAGCACCGGCTGCGGCTCAGAGCTCCTTGCGGAATCTTTTCT
Organism: Sinocyclocheilus grahami; assembly: GCF_001515645.1. Classification (NCBI taxonomy): domain Eukaryota; kingdom Metazoa; phylum Chordata; class Actinopteri; order Cypriniformes; family Cyprinidae; genus Sinocyclocheilus; species Sinocyclocheilus grahami. The sequence goes on from NW_015505459.1 coordinate 1,266,925, forward strand.
GTTCCTTGAGTTGTTGCCATGGATACAAGAAGGAATCCCCAGGATATAATGAACAGTAGATTCCATACAAGGAATGTTTATCCCAGGAAAAACTAGTGCTGCAGAATCGGCATCTGATAGCAGATTCCTGTTAGTTTTCTGTCAATTACTGATGCAGACTACACAAAAGAAACTCGTTTGCTCAAATGTGTCTAGCCCTACATGATTCCAACAGACTGTGTCTCTCTCTTTCTTGTTCCTCACAGGTTTCTTTCCTGTCTGTCGCTGTTCCCTGAGGGTCGCCCCTCCTCGCCCTCTCTCACTGCTTGACCCTATGGAGGAGTAGCTCTTGAGTGACAGGCACGAGAACCAATCAAACGTCAGGAGGAGCATCAGACACGCAGCCGAGAGGATGTCGTCATCTAACCGGACCCAGACCCCTCACGGTCTGAAGCAGATCGGGCTGGACCAGATCTGGGATGATCTGCGGGCGGGGATCCAGCAGGTGTACACCCGCCAGAGCATGGCCAAGTCACGCTACATGGAGCTCTACACGTATCCTCAATTGCTGTTTTATTCATAATTTACTTCAAAAAAACGTCCAGTGTCTGTTGTGTCCTTAACTTCCTGAATCTCAGTCATGTGTATAATTATTGCACTAGTGTGCATCAGTCGAATCAGGCCCGCGGTGCAGGTGCCCACCCGTCCAAACCTTCGAAGAAAACCCCCACACCTGGAGGAGCTCAGTTTGTGGGGCTGGAACTCTACAAGAGATTGAAGGAATTTCTGAAGAGCTACCTTACAAACTTACTAAAGGTACCTTACAAAAACAGAGTTATTGTCAGTGTTATTATTTGTGAAAGACGTTTCTTATGCTGGCCAAGGGTGAATTTATTTGATTAAAATACAGTAAAAAATTGTCATTTTGTGAAATATTTTTATTACTTAAAATAACTGTTTTTCTATTTGAGTATATATTAAGATGTAATTTATTCCTGTGTTGCAAAGCTGAATTTTCAGCATCATTACTCCAGTCTTCAGTGTCACATGATCCTTCAGAAATCATTCTAATACTGATATGGTACTCAAGAGACAATTATTATTATTATAATTGTCTGTTGAAAACATTTTTGTGGAAGCCATGATACATTTTCAGGATGAATAGAGTGTTGAGAAGAAAAATAATTTTTTTTGTAACATTATCACTTTTTATAAATTGAATGTGTCTGCTGAAAAAAGTAATAAAAAAATATTTTTGACCCCAAACTTACTGTACCAACTTACTATAGTAAACCTTTTGTAACCAAAAGTAATCAGTATCATTGAAATGCTATTATTGTTTGCATTATTTGTTAGAACCAGTTTTTATTTTCTGTTTGTGTTTTAATTTTTGTTCAACTTTAAATAATTTTGTGGTGTGTGTTTGCCATTTTTATTAGGGTTTGTTTTTTAATGTCTATTTTTAAAATAATTTTTCATTTAAGTTTTAGTTATTTTAATGCATCAGATTAAACTAAATGAGAAATGTATTGGCAAGTGGCTGAAATGTAATTTTTTTTTAATGGTTTTACTAGTATATTTACCTTACATATTTGTCTTGTTCATACCAGTGACCTAAATCTTTTTAAATCTATTCACCAAACTCAGATTTGTTTAGTGTTTCTGAACAGATGTCCTTTAGGATCCATTGTGAATAACTTGAGTCAGATTCACAGCATTTAACCCAAAAGATTCAGTCATGGGCATGGCACCATAAGTTGTTCATGACCAAAATGAGTCTATATTATTATTACTCATATTTATTCAATACAAGTTGTGTAATGAAGTCTATAAGCCCACTAAGAAACTCTTCAAGTAGTACTTAAGTACCATAAATATTTTGTCCAAAACTACTAAGCAGATGCTTTGTGAACAAGCTGTAGACCAGTTACAACAACTTCATTTAAGAACACTTGATTTGTTTAAACTCCCAGTGAACAGATTTCTTTGATTGTTGTCCTCAGGATGGAGAGGATCTGATGGACGAGAGCGTTCTGAAGTTCTACACACAGCAGTGGGAGGATTACAGGTTCTCCAGTAAAGTGCTCAATGGGATCTGTGCTTACCTCAACCGCCACTGGGTGCGCCGCGAGTGTGACGAGGGCCGGAAAGGGATCTATGAAATCTACTCTGTAAGCACTTCTTGCTTTTCTTTGGCATTACTGCACAATTTCAATTCATAAACAATAGCACATGTTTGTTGTGTGCGTGTGTTTTTCTAGCTTGCTCTGGTGACGTGGAGGGAGTGTTTGTTTCGGCCTCTGAATAAGCAGGTAAGATTGGAAACAGGAAAGACATCATATTTGACAAAGTGAGCATAACTCTAATAAATGTCTTTTTTGGTGCCTGTGTTCTTAGGTCACAAATGCAGTATTGAAGCTGATCGAGAAGGAGAGGAACGGAGAAACCATCAACACTCGACTCATCAGTGGAGTGGTCCAGTCCTATGGTGCGGCATCATTGACATCATGATGGATTTCATTACTCGTTGATGCATGACGTTTAGAAACAGTGCAGTTGCTCAGAAATGTTCCTCTCCATCTCTCGCAGTTGAGTTGGGTCTCAATGAGGACGATGCCTTCGCTAAAGGTCCCACTCTGTCCGTCTACAAGGAATACTTTGAGACTCAGTTCCTGGCAGACACTGAACGGTTTTACACGAGGGAAAGCACAGAGTTCCTGCAACAGAATCCTGTTACTGAGTACATGAAGAAGGTGCGGCCAAAATAGCTTAACATTTGAAAAAACAAAAGTGACTCAAATTTATTTTATTCCAAAATTATTATTATATAGGTTAATATTACTGTTATTATTTAAAGCTTGCTCTGGTGACGTGGAGGGAGTGTTTGTTTCGGCCTCTGAATAAGCAGGTAAGATTGGAAACAGGAAAGACATCATATTTGACAAAGTGAGCATAACTCTAATAAATGTCTTTTTTGGTGCCTGTGTTCTTAGGTCACAAATGCAGTATTGAAGCTGATCGAGAAGGAGAGGAACGGAGAAACCATCAACACTCGACTCATCAGTGGAGTGGTCCAGTCCTATGGTGCGGCATCATTGACATCATGATGGATTTCATTACTCGTTGATGCATGACGTTTAGAAACAGTGCAGTTGCTCAGAAATGTTCCTCTCCATCTCTCGCAGTTGAGTTGGGTCTCAATGAGGACGATGCCTTCGCTAAAGGTCCCACTCTGTCCGTCTACAAGGAATACTTTGAGACTCAGTTCCTGGCAGACACCGAACGGTTTTACACGAGGGAAAGCACAGAGTTCCTGCAACAGAATCCTGTTACTGAGTACATGAAGAAGGTGCGGCCAAAATAGCTTAACATTTGAAAAAACAAAAGTGACTCAAATTCATTTTATTCCAAAATTATTATTATATAGGTTAATATTACTGTTATTATTTAACATGACATTAGTACATAACAAATGTAATTAACATATATTTCTTCATTGTGATCATTTGGTTTGAAAAGAAACGGGACAGAATATCAAGAGAATTTTTAACTGGATTTTTACTGCATATTATATCTGCTTGCCTTTAATGGCTCTTTGGTCTAAATGATTGTGGGTTTGATTAAAAACAAAGAAATATGTATTATTTAATTTGAAGTAATTGATAGATTTATTCAGCAGTTATGCATTAAATTGAACAAAAGTGACAGAAAAGATATATATATATATATATTATAAATGCTGTTCTTTTTAACTTTATATTCATTAAGGAATCCTGAAAAAAATATATCACGGTTTTCACAATTGTTTTTAACATAATGCTAATACTTGTTTCTTGAGCAGCAAATCAGCATATTAGAAAAGTAATGATGCTGAAAATTCAGTTTTGCATCACAGGAATAAATTACATTTAAAAATGTTCTCAAATTGAAAACAGTTATTTCAAATTGTAATATTTCACTGTTTTTACTGTATTTCGATCATATAAATGCAGCCTTGGCGAGCATAAGAGACCTCTTTCAAAAACCTTTACAAATCTTGCTGAACCCAAACTTTTGGTTATTAGTGTATGTTAACGTCATAAAAAGTCTGCAACTTTTATTTTATTATTTATTATTTTGTTTACCTGTTTGGCCCCATCCTAGTGTGAAGTTGAAGTGTTGATCTGTGTGTTTTGCAGGCTGAGGCGCGTTTGCTGGAGGAGCAGAGGAGAGTGCAGGTTTACCTTCATGAGAGCACACAGGACGAGCTGGCCAGGAAATGTGAGCAGGTTCTCATCGAGAAGCACCTGGAGATCTTCCACACCGAGTTCCAGAACCTTCTGGACGCAGACAAGAATGAAGGTGTGAACCACAGTGATATCTCAATGTCTGTTCATCTATACATGAGTCCTTCACATTGAAATCTCAACCACGATTTATTTTTTCTCCCTGTGTAGATCTTGGTCGCATGTACAATCTTGTGTCACGGATCACTGATGGATTGGGAGAACTAAAGAAACTTCTGGAAACGCACATTTATAATCAAGGCTTGGCAGCCATCGAGAAATGTGGGGAGTCTGCTCTCAATGTGAGTCTGTTGTACATCATGCTGTCTAGCTTCAAGCTCATCATGCTTTAGATCTGATCTTTGTTTTAACCGCTATGAATTTTGTGATGTGCTTTTAGGACCCCAAAATGTACGTCCAGACAATTCTGGATGTCCACAAAAAGTACAATGCCCTGGTGATGTCGGCGTTCAACAATGATGCTGGTTTTGTGGCTGCTCTTGACAAGGTATGGCCATCTTTTCGTCTTTTCGTCTTATCAGTTCTGTTTAGTCAAGATTGAATTAGTTCAACTGTTCCTGTAATATTATCTGTTTAACCTGATTTAACCTCTAAAGTTATTGCATGTCTGTGGGCCGGTATCCTAATTCCTTTTCTCTCACAAGCTGCTTTTTTTATTGTCTCAAAAAGCATAAGTATAAAAACATACTTATTAATTGAAATAAACATTTATTTACTGAAATATATATATATATATATATATATATATAAACTACTGTTATTTTAGTATCACTGATATATACTATTATAGTTTTTATTAATATTTACTATTATTGATTCAGTTTTTTATTTTGACGTTTTCTGTTTAGTTAAAATGTTTGTGATTCTGTTGTGTGTTTTTGTTTGTCATTTTTCGTTTTTTCGTGTCTATGTAGGTTTTTTTTTAATTTTTTAATTAGTTTTAGCTATTTTAGTACATCAAGTTAAACTTAATTAAAATGAGAAATACTGCTTTGGCAACTAGCTGAAAAGTTTTTTTGATTTTATTTTAGTTAACGTCTATTTTAAAAAGACAAAAACAACAAAAATCCCAAAACGTTAACTAAAATTAAAGCGGAAAAACTGCAAATCTAAAAATAAAATCTAATTCAAAATAAACTATAATGGTAGAATTTGTTTCTGGTATGCAAAAGATTGCACTACATTAATTAATGCACTACATTAATTTTCTAATAGTAATATGCATCCATTTTTTTCATGTAGATAGCATTTTTAATTTAGATTATTTCTTTTTTTTTCATGTCTAGTGAGGAATAATAAATGCATATTTTTCTTATAAAAATGAACCCTATCTTTAGAACAATGATTTGGTAGCTTTTGGATATTGAAAGTATTCATACATGTCATTTCTCTGTTCAGGCTTGTGGGCGCTTCATCAATAATAACGCTGTTACAAAGATGGTTCAGTCCTCCAGCAAATCTCCTGAACTGCTGGCCAGATACTGCGACTCTCTGCTCAAGAAGAGGTGTGTGTTTAGGTTTCTCTGTCTGTTGGCATACACTGTAAATGTGTTATTTAATCCCTGTGCTGAATCCAAAGCTCTGTCTGATATTTCAGCTCCAAAAACCCAGAGGAGGCAGAACTTGAAGACACTCTGAATCAAGTGGTGCGTTTTTACAAAACTTTGCACTTTCACAGCAATTTTTGCAAGATTTAACATAATGTCTGTATTGATTTTTTTTGTAGATGGTGGTGTTTAAGTATATTGAGGACAAGGACGTGTTCCAGAAGTTCTATGCAAAGATGCTGGCCAAGCGTCTGGTCCATCAGAACAGCGCCAGCGACGACGCAGAGGCCAGCATGATCTCCAAACTAAAGGTGCGGCAGTTCTTCCACAGCTTAGGAAAATATAAACCTCTGTTTAAATGATCCATAAAGCTTGCAGTTCTTAAAATGAGCACTGGATGCAATGTTTCATTCTTGCTCGCATCTCTGATTTTCTACTTCAGGAGCAAAGAGTTGGAATCGTTTCAGTGAATCACTTCACTGTCTGATTCAACAATTCATATGTGATCAGCAATGTTCACTTAACCCTTTAACTGTCACCCGTCCCCTCTGTGGGACGCCTAAGTTTACATCACTATATTACAATTAAATCCTAATCTAATCATGACAAACTATATATCGTTGGAAAGGTCTAAGACTCCTAAATAGATATTTTACCAATGCTTTCGTTAAAAATTATGTAGGAAAAGTAATAGATTAATTTATGACAAGACTGCACCTAAAAAATCTACATCATAACAGGAGTTCTGACCTTTGTCAAAAAAAGCCTTTTTCTCTATCATACTTTAGAAATCATCAGAAATTATATATCAATTGAAAGCTTTAAATCTCAAAATTCATCCTTTGAAACCCATTTTAAAATCAAACATTGCATTACCATGAAAATGGTACATCAATATCATGTTACAAAATGTTTTCGTTCATGAATTATACAAATTTAAGTTTGGATCGTGTGAGTGACAGTTAAAGGGTTAAGTTCTTGTGCTGCATTTACATTATTCATTTTTTTCTTGTCATTTAGTGAGAATCTATGAAAAACAAGTCTTGAATATTTATTTAAACTAGATTTTTTTTTATTGTATTTTACTTCTTGCCTTTTATTCGACAGTAGTATTTTCTCTATCAAATCCTTCTTTTACATTTACGCATTTGACAGATGCCTTTATCCAAAGCAGTGTTATTTTGCTATTATTTATATACTATTATAGTATTTATTAATCATTTTAATTAAATGATAATTTATTTTAATATTTTTAGTTTTAGTAATTTTGTTGTTTTGTCATTTTTATTATCTTTTAAAAAATATTTCTTTTTCATTTCTTTTTATTTTAGTTTTTAGTAATTTTAGTACTTTTATTTCATTTAGTTGCCAAGGCAACATTTCTTTTTTTTTTACGTTTACGTTTTTTCATCTAATGTTTCATTTTATTTTATCATTATTTTAATTAACGAAAACAATTTGTAATAGTTTTAGTTTTACCTAACAACGCTTGCAATCACATTATACATTTGATCAGTTTATCGGCATTCTCTGTTAATCAAACCCATGGCCTTGATGTTGCTAGCACCATACAAAGACCGTTCATAACAAATACATACTGATATTGATCTATTTCACCCAACCCTGGTGGTGTCCTTGTCCTTTTTGTAGTTTTTGTTCTGTCATCAGTAGTTGTGTCTAACACGGTTTGGTTTGTCATTTTCAGCAAGCGTGTGGGTTTGAATACACATCGAAACTCCAGCGCATGTTCCAGGACATTGGCGTCAGTAAAGACCTCAACGAACAGTTCAAGAAGCACCTCACAAACTCTGAACCTTTAGACCGTAAGGATGAGCTGCGCTCTTCTTTGCTGCTGTCATTTGTGGTTGAAGTACTTTACAAATGTTGTGTTGCTTTTAGTGGACTTCAGCATCCAGGTGTTGAGCTCGGGGTCGTGGCCCTTCCAGCAGTCCTGCACATTTGCTCTGCCATCTGAGGTAGTAAAACATATAGGCTTGTATGCAAATCACTTGTTCTTGGTCCTTCCAAGATTTTTGTAAATCCATGATCTGTCTTTTCGGACACAGTTGGAGAGGAGCTACCAAAGGTTCACAGCCTTCTATGCCAGCAGACACAGCGGCCGAAAGCTCACCTGGCTGTATCATCTGTCCAAAGGAGAACTGGTCACCAACTGCTTCAAAAACCGCTACACCTTACAGGTCTGACAAGAAACTGTGATGCATTTTATCAGGCTTCTTTGATGGAATAGAAAGTTCAAAAGAACAGCATTGTTATAAATGAACATAGCATGTTATAATAGAAACCTTTTGTAACATTATAAATGTCTTTACTGTCACTTTTGATCAGTTTAGTGTATCCTTGCTGAATAAAAGTATTAGTTTCATTCAGAAAAGGAATGTTGCTGACCGCGAACTTTTGAACGGTTGTGTGAATTCGCTAAATATACACTAACGGAGATATTAATTGTATTGGTATAATCCAATTATTAGTGCATGAATATTAATCAGACTTGTTGTGTGTTTCCTTACAGGCATCTACATTTCAGATGGCCATTCTACTGCAGTATAACACAGAAGACGTTTATACAGTCCAGCAGCTGACGGACAGCACACAGATCAAAATAGTAAGGAAACAAAAGAGGACTCTCTACAATAATGCTAAAACAAGATCCAGATATCAGTCAGATGTTGATTTTGCACACTAACAGAGCCTTTTTTGTGTATTTTAGGACATTTTGGTGCAGGTTTTGCAAATTTTATTGAAATCCAAGTTGCTGGTAAGCATTTTTTGTCCTTAATCAAAACAAACAAACAAAAAGATTCCTGCAAAATCATTATGAAGTAAAATTGACACATTTGAGCCTCTTTTCTCATAATATGTTTTATTTAAATATAATTAATAAACCTCTGAAACAACTTTCCCTTTCTGCTGATGTCATCAAGGCCATAAATAGTGTTAACCAATAGCCAAACAGCTATTTAGGTGTTATTTGGGTAATCCTCCTTGATCCACTCATACTCCATTTTGCTATGGAACCCCAACTATTTACAATACAATTAACTTTCTTTGGATTTTCCAATGGAAGACCTTCCTTATATTTTGTTTTGCTCTGAAAAACTACAATTTACAGACACAAAATGGGCTGTGACTGCCGTTTCATGTTGACTCAACACAGGCTAATATTTAGTGTAGTTGTGTATTTGAAGTTGTTTTCAGTTGTAATCATCAGTATGTGTCTTTGCAGTTTCTAGAGGACGAGAACGCAAACGTGGATGAAGTGGAATTCAAACCCGACACCCTCATAAAACTCTTCCTGGGCTATAAAAAGTAGGTCATCTGAGTGCATCTCGTCTTGCAAACAGTTCTGAATCTATATTTAATGTTTCACATTTTGTGCTTTAGAATGTAGCAGAGCAAATTAATTTGTGAATATTGATGGCTGAGGTATTTTCTCCCCAGTAAAAAACTAAGAGTGAACATTAACGTGCCAATGAAGACAGAGCAGAAACAGGAACAGGAAACGACCCATAAAAACATTGAAGAGGACAGGAAACTCCTGATTCAGGTATCATGTCCAAGTCTCCTATTCTCACCAAGGCTGAATGTATTTGATGAAAAATCCAGTAAAATCAATAATATTAAGGAATAATATTACAATTTAAAACAACTGTTTTCTATGTGAATATATGTTAAAATGTAATTTATTCCTGTGAAGCAAAGCTGAATTTTCAGCATAATTACTCCAGTCTCCAGTGTCACATGATCCTTCAAAAATCATTCTAATATACTGATTTGCTGCTCGAGAAACATTTCTGATTGTTAAAAACAGTTGTGCTGCTTAGTATTTTTGTGGTAACCATGATAAATTTTTACTTTTTCTGGATACTTTAATGAATAAATAATAGCATTTATTTTAAATAGTCTTTGGTAACATTATACATGTTTTACTGTCACTTTTGATCAATTTAATGTGTTCTTTTTTGCGGAATAAAAGTATTAATTTGTCACCAAAAAAAAAACATACATTCAGTAAATTGCAAAAAACAGTCTAAGTATTAGTTATGTGTGCTTGAAATAGCTTGCTATGTTTAAGTGGTCCTCTATGTGCAGGCGGCCATAGTGAGAATCATGAAGATGAGGAAGGTTCTGAAGCATCAGCAGCTTCTGGCCGAGGTTCTGAATCAGCTCTCATCCCGGTTCAAACCCAGAGTCCCTGTAATCAAGGTTGGTTGATCCTGATCTACAAATCTAGTCTGCTTAACAGTTTTTACAGGGTTTCTGTGAGTCTTAAAAAGTCTTAATTTGCCCTTCCTCAAGTTGAAGGACTTAAAGGGTCATTCACCCAAATTTTGGATAGTTCACCCAAAAAATTTTATTTATCTGCTTACCCCCAGGGCATCCAAGATGTAGGTGACTTTGTTTCTTCAGTAGAACACAAACTGAGATTTTGAACTCAAACCGTTGCAGTCTGTCAGTCATATAATGGCAGTCAATAGGCTCCACGGCTTTGAGAGTAAAAAAAAAACATACACAAACAAAACCAAATTAAACCCTGTGGCTCGTGACGATGCATTGAGGTCTTAAGACACAAAAAGATCTGTCTGTGCAAGAAACTGAACAGTATTTATATAATTTTTTACCTCTCATCCACCGCTATGTCCAACTGTCCTGAGCGCGTTCATAACATCTGTCGCGTGACGTGTGTACGTGCTCTGGCATAGTAGACATAGAAATATATATGTAGATGCCTCATTAGTGACCATTTCTATGGGCCCGCGATACGTTCCAAAATGGCGGGCGCGTCAACGTATCTGGAGCGGTCGAATAGGGCATCTATGATATTAGACTCATGTGCGGAAGCAATCTGTCACGCGTATACGTCACTCATTATTTACACAGTGCAGAGAGATTGTGGACGTGTTCACTGGCACTGCGATGATCTAGATATTTAGAAGTACAGGTCATCACAATGGAAGACGATTTTGATATAGCATCAGACATCGTGGAATTTTTTGCCAAACCGTATTAATTTGACATCACGTGCCGGATGTTGTGAACGCGCTCAGGACAGTTGGACATAGCGGTGGATCAGAGGTAAAAAAATTATATAAATACTGTTCAGTTTCTTGCACAGACAGATCGTTTCGTGTCTTAAGACCTCAATGTATCGTCACGAGCCGCAGGGTTTAATTTGGTTTTGTCTGTGTATGTTTTTTTTACTCTCAAAGCCGTGGAGCCCTTTGACTGCCATTATATGACTGACAGACTGCAACGGTTTGAGTTAAAAATCTCTGTTTGTGTTCTACTGAAGAAACAAAGTCACCTACATCTTGGATGCCCTGGAGGTAAGCAGATAAACATCAAATTTTCATTTTTGGGTGAACTATCCCTTTAATGTTGATGAATGCCCTGCAAAAAAGAAAATCTTCCTCAGTATTTTTCTTTTTCCAATACAAATATCTAAACATCTTTAAATCAAGATACATTTGCTTGAGATGTGAACTAAACATATATGAAGTCTTGTTCTCTAAGAAACCCCCAAAAATTGCTTATGCTCAAAATAAGAAAATATAACTGTCAAGGGTCAGTGAAAACTAGTTTTCTCTTTAAACTGATTTTTCTGAGCCCATTGACCGCTATTTGTTCGTTTTAATCATAAACTCACTTCATTTTGATTCATTCCTCAAAAAACAAGACTTTATATCTCAAGTAATTTTGCTTTTCGAGTAATGTATCTTGATTTATGAAACGTTTGTACTGAAAAATAACAAAAATACTGAGGAAGAACACTTATTTTTTGCAGGTACAGTAAAATTTATGGTTGGAAGTTGTTGTTTTTTTTACTTTCAAGTATTGGTAATACAGCCTAGACGTTCATATTTAGAGGCCATTTTGACGTATTGTTTCCTTCAATTTATTCATTAAACTTTCTTGACTTTCTCTTAAATTCACCATCATAAAACCTGCAGAAACCCTGTTTTACCAGCACAGAATAGCACTCGTATGTACTTTGGGTTGTTATGTTTTGCAGAAGTGCATTGACATCCTCATAGAGAAGGAATATCTGGAGCGGGTGGATGGAGAGAAGGACACCTACAGCTACTTGGCCTAAACATTTCTTCGCTCCTCTACGTCTTTACTGTCTGTCTGTCTCTCTCTCTCTCAATTTTTATTTTTTTTAAGTTGTCTCTCGGGTAATAAATATCATTCCTCTTGATGTTCGGCCTGTGTTGAGTTTAAAAAGCAGAAGGACTAACAGAAGAGGAGAGCGTGTGCGTGTCAGTGAATGCATTTGTGCAAGAGACGGACTTTACTGCTGCCCTGTATTATGGACAGACTGCATTGGAAATGTACATACAAACGGAGACCTCGAGCTTTAATCTCGCAAAATAAAAACCCAATCAGAAATAAATCCTACACATTAAGCATGTTATTGCCTATCAGCATTTAAATGAAGAAAAAAAAGAACAAAGATGCATTGAAATCTTAGCAATGAGAGGCTTCAGAGATGTTTTAAGAGAAGAAAGGAAATCATTTAGGAAAAAGGTGCAATTTTAGCTGCACGTCCCAGGAACGAACGAGTTGGACAGGTCTGTAGACGCGTTGTCTGCATTGTTACCTGCTACCAGAAAACCATTTGTATAGTGTGCTTCACTTTTTTTTAAATGTGTGTTAAATAAAAGAATTAAAAGTTTCTGTATGTATTTCTGATGCTGTGGAGTCACTACGTGAAGCAAAGAGCCTTAAGACAATGTTATGATTATGCAAATATAATCATGCATGTTTAGGACATCTGTTAGCCACTTTTCATGAACAGGGTACAAAATACAGCCTGAAACAACAAATGGTCATTGATATGTCAAGCTCCATCCTCATGAGGTCAAAATAAATATATAAACTGTGTTATATTAATATTTTATGAGGGTTATAATTTTACTTGCCGTGTTTGCATGCAGTTTCAAAAATATGATTTTTTTTTTTACTGCAATAAACAAATTTTTTTTGCTATATATAAAACAATAATAAAATCGAAAAAGTTGCAGGGTAAAACATTAAGTTGTAAAACTCAATAGCAGCTATCTAGTTAAAATGTTTTTGTTTTTTTATAATAAATATATATTTTTGTTAGGTTGAATGCATAGACTGTATAAATGGTTGGACCCAATTATGTTTTTAATTGGTTAATTAAAATATTTTTTTCTACAGTTAATATAACGTTAATTCAATAGATACAATTTTGATTGCTACGTTAAACATTTATAGCTACATTCATTTTGTGTTAGGCCTAATAATTTCGCTAACATGCCTTATTGATTAATTTATCAAACAAAACATTGGATTTGTGCCGCTGTTTTAAAAGAAATGTTACAGAAATATGTATATGTGTAGAAAGTACTAATAATCTCTATTTTGGTACCAATTGAGTAAGTTGTTCATAGGAGATTCGCTCCGACCGAATCATTGAATCAGTGAGTTGTGACTCGTCAAGAGCTGCAATCTGGTTCATTGGAAAGAATCGACTCAGAAGAATGATTCGTCGCGAATTCGTCGAAGTATTTCGGAGCGAGCCTCGTTTTCTTCAAATAACGTGGAACGGTGTTTTTATGAAACTTCGTAGAGTAAAAGTAAGATATTGTGGTTTAGAATGTAATAAAGTCTAAACTATATGGAAATACTCTGAAGTACAGTTATTTAAAAAATGTACTTCGTAGGTAGCCTATTGCGATAGCGTGAATAAGTATAGGCTACTTATATACTTTTTATATCCCCAAGTTATGTATTAAGGCAAAAGTACTTTTTGATCCACCAAATAAGGTGTCTGTACAACTGAAATTGTTATTCTTAAAGGGGTCATATGATGCGATTTCAAGTTTTCCTTTCTCTTTGGAGTGTTACAAGCTCTTGGTGCATAAAGAAGATCTGTAAAGTTGCAAAGACTAAAGTCTCAAATCCAAAGAGATATTCTTTATAAAAGTAAAGAGTCAGCCACGCCCCCCTAAAACGCCTCGTTCCAACACGCCCCCACATGTCTATGTCACTATGTGAGAAGATTTGCATAACGCCGCCCAAATATTCACGCAAAGAAAGAAGGCGTAACTTTTATTCTCGCTGTAGTATTGTTGCCGCCGCCGCCGCCATGTCGTGAAGACGCTGTGTGTTTCGTTGTGAAAGCGAAACTACTTTGTTTGGTTTTCCAAAAGAGGACGATATTGCTTCGTCATGCCTGGAGCTGATCCGTGCTGGTCGCTGAGGAAATACTTCAACTTCGCGCTGTGGATCGGCTTTCACTGTGGGCGAAGCGGAGTCCAGCCCGGGGTCGTCACATGTGGTTGCCGCAGGCATCACAGTATGGTGAGGGGCGTAACATTTCCGTCACACGCTTGAGGAATTCGTCCAATCACAATGCACTGGATAACTAGCCAATCAGAGCACACCTCGCTTTTCAGACCGATGAGCTTTGTAAAAATTGAGCGTTTCAGAAAGGCGAAATAGAGGAGAAACAGTAATATACAGTATGTGGAAAATAATGTGTTTTTTGAACCTTAAACCGCATTAAACACATTTCATTACACCAAATACACAAAATAATGTTCTTTTTAGCAGCATCATATGACCCCTTTAAGTGGGCAAATACGTCATTACGTCGACGTCATGGCGCATGTATATGATTGGCTGGCTCATTACCTTGCACAGGTGTGTGTGAGAGCCGTGTGTACCTGATGGAGCCCGGAGTTGAAGCTGCGCCCGCGGGCGTGCAAGTGCGCGATGAACTGTCCGAGAAATGTCAGAAGTTATTTCTGGAGTTTTTGGAAGAGTGAGTGCATTTGGTTGCAATACTTTTACACGAAGTGCTAAATGAACGTCACTTCTCAAATGGGTCTGATTCATTAGGTTTCAGGATAAAACCGGCGATGCTTTATATCTGTCCGACGCGCAGGAGCTGATCTGACCGGAGAGAAACACACTGACCGTGAGCTTCAGCAACATCGAGCACTACAACCAGCAGCTCGCCACCACCATTCAAGAGGAGTACTACAGGTGAACAGCCACAACAACTGGAGAAAAGATGCGCATCTCAAAGTTTGCCTCATTATAATAATATTTATTGTCCCAAAAACAGTTGATGTTCAAATTAGACCCGTAATTAAATACAAAAAATGCATGCATCATGAAACAAAAAATGCTTTCACTTGTTTTAATGAAATGATATATTATCTAGGACTATTCGTTAAAAATGGTAAATTCAACGACCCTACAAAAAAAAAACTAAAAAAAAACTAATGTTGACTTTCTGGAAGTAAGAATGTAGCCTACAATTTTGACAAAATAACAGTCAAAAAAAAGTTTAGTTAATGTATTACCATTGGCAAATAAAGTGTAAGTTAGCAGCTTTTAATTGTCATTTTGTCCATTATCATATACAATGGTAGTTTTTGAGCGTTTATGTCTGATTGGAAACTTATCATTTGGTGAATGAATAAATTGTCGGTTTGCTGCAGAGCTTAATTTCATATTTTCACTGCCATCTGTAATGGTTTTCCAGGGTTTATCAGCATCTCTGCCGAGCAGTTCGCCACTTTGCCAGAGATCATGGAAATATTCCACCGTCCAAAGAGTTTTATGTGGCTTTTTCAGACTTTCCATCTAGGCAAAAGTATGTATTTCAGTTCATCCACTCCAAAGTGCTCATATCATGCTTGTAATTAGGGCTGCAAAACGATTAATCATGATTAATCGATTCAAAATAAAAGTTTGTTTACATACTGTATGTGTATGGTGTATGTATATATAAATACATATTGTATAGCCTATATTTTAAAAGATAATTGGATGTATTTGGATGTAAAAACTTGTATATAGCCTAATTTATATTATATATTAATATTTATATATAAATCTTAACATTTTTTTCCTTAATGTATACATGTATGTGTGTTTATTTATTTATATATATATATATATATATATATATAGGTAATAAATATACACAGTGCACGCACATATAATATGTAAACAAACTTATATTTTGAATTGATTAATCGCGATTAATGGTTTTGCAGCCCTACTTGTAATATCATTTTATTTTTATCATTGTAATTTTTTTTAATTGCTCACTTTTTACATTTTGCACCCTCTTTTTGACCTTTATAATTTAACTGACATTTCTTTATATGTTAGACTATATTATAATATTCATGTGTATGTAAATTCTTCTGTTATGACTGACTGACCTGCATGTGAAACAAGTAAGGTCATTTGCTCTGTGCTGTCCAGGATCCGTGAGCTCTCCACCGCCCGCATCGGCTCTCTGGTACGCATCAGCGGTCAGGTGGTGCGAACCCACCCTGTGCACCCGGAGCTGGTCAGCGGCACCTTCCTCTGTCTGGACTGTCAGTCTGTCATCAAAGACGTGGAGCAGCAGTTCAAATACACACAGCCGACCATCTGCAAGAACCCTGTGTGTGCCAACCGCCGCCGATTCATGCTCGACACCAACAAGTGCCGCTTCGTTGACTTCCAGAAAGTAAGAATGTGGTGATTTTTAACAATTTCAGCTACAAAACATTCCGAAAGCATCCAATGTGGTAGTCCAAAGAAACTTATTTTTACAGATTTTATTTTATTTTTTTACTTTTTCCCCAATTTTAAGATTGCAGCTATGAAACTTTATGAAAACACCCAAAGTGATAGTCCAATTTTTTTTTTTAAATTTTATTAATTATTTTATTACCTTTGCCAAATAAGTAAAGCTTATGTAGGCAGCTTTTAGTGGCCATTTCCTTTAAGTGAAATTTTGCTCTTATAGCAAATGTGTAATTTAAAATTTTTAACTAAATGATACTGCTGATAATTTAAATATTTTTCATTTCTATCTGACAGGACACATATTTATTTACATGCATTAAGTGTTTTCTTAAATGGTTGAAATATATTAAATCTGACAATTTCCAGGTCTTGATCACATTATATGTGGAGTCTTTATTTATATGATAATATTTTGAAATTAAAGTTATGAATACCACTATTGTCTTTTTTTTAAAGCTGCTTTAGAGCTGAAATTTGTAACATTAAAACTGTTGTTTTCATTTTTTTATTACTGTAAAACTGCTTTGAAACCGTCTGTATTGCATAAAGCTCTCTATACATTATAGTGATGCACTGAAATTTAAGCATCTGGAAATATTTGCCTAAAATAGCAGCAACAACAACAAAAAAATAATATAATTTGTGCATGTTTAATACAGTCTTTCCTTATTTGCACATTATCTTTGCACGTTTATCTTTCTTGCCAAATGTTAATATGCTATACCATCTAAATATTGATTGGTGCTTTATGAATCTTCATGGATTTTTTTTTTCTTTCCTAAATGGACTGGTGTGTAATATGTGACCCTGGAGCACAAAACCAGTCTTAAGTCGCTGGGGTATATTTGTAGTAATAGCCAACAATACATTTTATGGGTCAAAATTATCGATTTCTTTTATGCCAAAAATCATTAGGACATTAAGTAAAGATCATGTTCCATGAAGATATTTTGTAAATTTCCTACTGTAAATATATCAAAACTTAATTTTTGATTAGTAATATGCATTGCTAAGAACTTCGTTTGGACAACTTTAAAGACGATTTTCTCAGTGTTTTGTTTTTTTTGCACCCTCAGATTCCAGATTTTCAAATAGTTGTTTCTCGGCCAAATATTGTCCCATCATAACAAACCATACATCAATGGATATCTTATTTATTCAGCTTTCAGATGATTTATAAATCTCAATTTAAAAAAAATTGACCCTTATGACTGGTTTTGTGGTCCTGGGTCACACATGTTGATCTGAGAAGTAATTGATCTTAAACCCTCTTGACTTCATCAGGTACGCATCCAGGAGACTCAGGCGGAGCTGCCGCGAGGCTCCATTCCTCGCAGTGTGGAGGTGATTCTGAGGGCGGAGGCCGTGGAAACCGCACAAGCAGGAGATCGCTGTGACTTCACCGGCACACTGATAGTTGTGCCTGATGTGTCCGCCATGGCGCTCGCTGGTACTGTTCAGTGTTTCTATTAATACGAGAGAGTGCCTATTGTGAGTAAATGCATTTTGAATAGTTTAAATATGACTTCTCATCTTTGTAGGCACGCGGGCAGAAACCAGCAGCAGGGTGACTGGGAAGGAGGGCTTTGAGGCTGATGGCATTCAGGGGCTCAAGGCTTTGGGTGTCCGAGAACTCTCCTACAGACTGGCCTTCCTGGCTAACTATGTGGCCCCAACCAACCCACGGGTGAGAGCCGTTTATCACAACACAAACTGTAACTGATATTTATTGCTTTGTATCTATAATATTCATGCATTTACTAGGCATTTGCTTTCAACTGATTAAAAAAAATCACCTGAACCTGAAAAAGAACCTGTTGCTCTGTTTTTTTTTTTTTATGTTATTTATTTATTTTTTTTACATTTTGTTCCTCTGCGTTCTCTTAGTTTGGAGGGAAGGAGCTTCGTCAGGAGGATCAGACAGCTGAGAGCGTGAAGAACCAGATGACCGTACAGGAATGGGAGAAAGTGTTTGAGATGAGCCAAGACAAGAATCTCTATCACAACCTCTGCACAAGTCTCTTCCCCACCATTCACGGTCAGATCTCAATGATCAGTGTTGTACATTGGTCACAGGATATACTATTCCCCATATTATGCAATGCTGAAGTAAGACTTTTTCTATCTATAGGTAAATAACTAGAAGAAAATATCAAATGCACAAACAGTGAAACTGTTTCTGCTACAAACCAATGATTGATGATTATAAACCAATTTATGATAAGTAATTCAAATAGTATGATAACAAATAACAGTTTGCAATTTCTTGGATTGCTTCACACATTCAAATTACAAATGTGACTCTGGACCACAAAACCTTAAGTGTCTTAAGTGTCAATTTTTCGAAATTGAGATTTATACATCATCTGAAAGATGAATAAATGAGCTTTCCACTGATGTATGGTTTGTATGTATGTATATTGTTAGGATTTGGACAATATTTGGCCGAGATACAACTATTTGAAAATATGGTATCTGAAGGTGCAAAAAAATCTAAATATTGAGAGAATCGCCTTTAAATTTGTCCAAATGAAGTCCTTAGCAATGCATATTACTAATCAAAAATGAAATTTTGATATGTTTACGGTAGGAAATTAGCAAAATATCTTCATGGAACATGATCTTTACTTAATATCCTAATGAGTTTTGGCATAAAAGAAAAATCTATCATTTTGACCCATACAATGTATCTTTGGCTATTGCTACAAATATATCCCAGCGACTTAAGACTGCTTTTGTGCTCCAGGGTCACAAATGACTGCAAATGTGCTTACATTTAAAAAAAAATAAGGTGGAGAGCAAATATATTAAGAGCACATTTAGTATCAAGTAAAGAAGATTTTCTTTATCACAACTGAAAATGAAGATAACCGTGAAAATAAAGCTATGTCTTCTATGTTTGTTTTTCAGGGAATGATGAAATTAAACGTGGGATTCTGCTGATGTTATTTGGTGGTGTTGCCAAGACGACCATGGAGGGAACGTCTTTACGTGGCGACATCAACGTGTGCATCGTTGGAGACCCGAGTACATCTAAAAGCCAATTTCTCAAGTAAATCAAATGCGCGAGAAACATTTTGCTGACAGTTTAAATGTAAAATACAGATGACTGAAGTGTCTGACGGCTGGATTGGGATGTATTTGTGTGTTTTCTCTCAGGCATGTGGAGGATTTCGCCCCCAGAGCGGTGTACACCAGCGGTAAAGCCAGCAGTGCCGCAGGTCTGACCGCTGCTGTGGTCAAAGATGAGGAGTCGCATGAGTTCGTCATTGAAGCAGGAGCCCTCATGTTGGCCGATAATGTATATGATCTATTGCTGTTAATGGTAATAGATAATATGCATGA
Source organism: Sinocyclocheilus grahami (assembly GCF_001515645.1). Classification (NCBI taxonomy): domain Eukaryota; kingdom Metazoa; phylum Chordata; class Actinopteri; order Cypriniformes; family Cyprinidae; genus Sinocyclocheilus; species Sinocyclocheilus grahami. The sequence goes on from NW_015505459.1 coordinate 1,286,669, forward strand.
GTAAATTGTGTAGCCCTACAAACAAGCACAGCAAACCTGGATTCATTTTTAATAAAATTTTAAATTCACAATTTTTATCAGAAAAATCACAATTTGATTGTCCGTCAAGCCCCCCCCCCAGCTCTATAAGCAACCACCCAGAACATCTCTGAAATATGATGGCCCAGCATATTTAATGTCTATTTTATGTCTGTAGGGGGTTTGTTGTATTGATGAATTTGACAAGATGGACCTTAAGGACCAGGTGGCCATTCATGAAGCCATGGAGCAGCAGACCATCTCCATCACAAAGGCGGGCGTTAAGGTGCGTGTCTTTCTCTTATATAATATTGTCTATTAATTCCGTAATCCACCTTGTCTGACCTGTATGTGTGTTCAAGGCCACTCTGAACGCTCGCACCTCCATCCTGGCTGCTGCAAACCCCATAGATGGCAGATACAACCGCGCCAAGTCTCTCAAACAGAACGTCAACATGTCAGCACCTATCATGTCCAGATTTGATCTCTTCTTCATACTGGTGGATGAATGCAATGAGGTAAGATCTTTCAGCATTTCAGTTCTTAAAATCTGGGGTCATATTTATATTTTTTTGGAAAGAAATGAATGCCTTTATTCAGCAAAGATTCATTAAATTGTTCAAAATTGACAGTAAAGACCTTCATAATGTTACTAAGTATTTCTATTTCAAATAAATGCTGTTCTTTTGAAATTTCTGTTTATGAAAGAATCCTGAAAAAAAGAAACTATCATGGTTTCCACAAAAATATGACTGTTGTCAGTATTGAGAATGAGAAGAAATGTTTCCTGAGCAGCAAATCAGCATATTAAATTTGTCAAAAATCTCAGTATAATCTATCTCTACTGTAGCAGTAAAAAAAATAAGCTTTATTTGTTTGCAGATGCCGCCTACTGGCAATTAAGTGTGTCTTAATTGTCCAAATGCTTTGTGCCACTCTAGTCTGTCACAAAAGTATCACTTTACCAGCAATGGTTTCATTTTAGGGGGGCGTGGCAGAGTCTTAACTTTGATAAAGAATATCTCTTTGGTTTTGAGACTTTAGTCTTTGCAACTTCAGGGATCTTATCTATGCACAATCAGCTTGTAACACTCCAAAGAGAAAGGAAAACTTGAAATCGCATCATATGACCCCTTTAAAGTGACTGTTCAACTTACTGGTTGGCGATTTTCTTCGTTAATTTTGGAATTAATTTTGATCTCGAATGATTCCAGGCACCAGGTTGTGTAGATCTAGTTAAAGTTATAAAGAGCATACACTGAACGATGAAATAAACATGTATAATCTGCTTTTTTTTTAACCTGCTATATTTGTGTTTTTAGTGGACGAGGAGTCATCTCTGAAGAAAAGTGAGCTCATTAACTGGTACCTGAAGGAAATGGAGAGTGAAATTGATTCTGAAGCTGAACTCGTCGCCAAGAAGAATCTCATCGAGAAAGTGCTATACAGACTCATCCATTATGTTAGTTGAACTCGTTAATCAGCATGCATCGTTTACTTGAACTGAAGCAGGATAACATGCCTGCAATGTTTTCTTTTTAAGGATCATATCATCATAGAGCTGACTAAAACAGGGCTGAAGAAGATCAGTGAGGATGGAGATGAGCCCGTCGTGGAGGAAGATCCGTTCCTGGTGGTGAATCCCAATTATATACTGGAAGACTAGTCAAGCTGGCTTTAAAAACCTTGATCATTTTTACCTACTGATGCTTCTATGGTCTTAAATCATGACTAATGTAATGTGCAGCATTTTTGATTGATGAATCAGAAAAAAATAAACGGTGTTTTGCATTTGTCATTTGTTTATTGAACACTAGATGGCGGTGGATCCCAGTATCTTTTAATATTGAGAAGGACATTAAAAATACAAAGTGCAGTAGAAAACGGTTGAAACCTAACAAACATTGATTATATAGATGGCAAACTACAAGCAAAGTTATGTTTATAAAATTGTTTATTTAAATTAGGATGCATTTGGGGGGGGTAAAAATGGGTAATTTTACAAAAAGGAAAAGGCACTTGCAGTATTTACTTAATCTCTGTAAGATATGAGCATGAAGGCATCAAAGATGATACAGCATGTTGATTATCTTTATTTTGCAAATCACAACATTTGTTTTTATGGTCTTCTAAAATTAGTTCCAGCTGCTGACCCATTTTATTTGTCACCAATCAACTAAAATAGCCCCTACACTTAAGAGATGTTTTGTTGGTTCTTTATAAAAATAATTCTAATTAATAGGCTTGTTTAAAAAAAAATCGAGATTGAATTTGAAGATTGAATGCAGCATCCTTGAACTGCGCTCTACATAGAAAATAATTTATTTACATTTATACATTATATACATTTTATTATAAAATATTGTTTTTAAATGGCATGTGTATGTTTTGTTCTTATTTTAAAACGATTTCTGTGAAATCTGACCCTCTGTCACACTTTTATAGTATCGCAATAGAATTGTAATAAAATACAGTTGTAATAGATTGAAAATGCTTCTCTCTCCACTGTTCTGTTGCTGTACAGGTTCGCTGGCCCAGTTTAGCAGAGAGTTCTATTTTGTTCGCGTCGCGTGCGTCGTGCGTAATGTTCGCGTGAGGATCCGCGCGCTATAAAACACCAGCGCGGGCTCGATGTCGCTGTCATATCAAGAGTTTATTCCATCTTCTTGACTCTCCGGATGATTCGACTTCGTTTCAAACTATTATCTTCGGTTACTTCAACCGTTATCATCGGCTGAATGTGGATTTTGGTGAGTTTCATTTCTTATATGTTCAGTATTTGGGTAACTACAGAACTTGTCCATCTATATTGTTCTCTGAGGCGATGTGTACAAATGTTTTTATCAGATTTGTATTGCGTATCAGTTTGTTGTTTCTCTTCCACACCTCCTTATTCTGTTTCCATCTGGTTACTTCTGTTTGCCAGGAACTAAAAAGAGCATCTTCGTGTTATTTGGAGAAGTGAACAATGATTCCACCTGGAGACTGTCTGTATGCTGGAAGGAAAAGGAGAAAACCTGTGCAGAAACGGTTGAGTATTTATCAGTTTATTAGCATGACTGGTTTGACAAAACATCAATGCAAATAACAAAACCAGCGAGAGAAATTCTATTATTATTAATGACAATAGTAAATTATTTTCAATTCATGTTGTTACAATCATTTCAAGGTTTTTTTATTGCGATGACTGTTTTATTGGCAGTGTTAATACAAATAAATACAAGTCACTAATGATAATGAATGTGTATAATATTGTTATTACTATTATCATTATTATTGGTAATAGTAGTAGTAGTGGTGGTAATAATAATTATTACATAATTGTCATATTTCTGTCAAATTTAGTAGGCTGGTCACGATAGCAACTTTTGGTTGAGCGATATATTGCCCCAGAAATAATTGCGATAGGCGATATTATTGTCATTTTAAAGACCATTTTATGCCACTGAATATATAATCATAATGTCAAGTCACCTTTATTTATATAGCGCTTTTAACAATACAGATTGTGTCAAAGCAACTGAACAGCATTAATTAGGAAAATAGCGTGTCAATAATTCAAAGTGACAATCGTAAACACTCATTTTTCAGTTAAAGACTGAAAAATTCATTGAATTCAGTGATGTCATCATCTAGCTCAGTTCAGTTTAAATAGTATCCTTGCAATCATTTGCAATCAAGTCAACGATATCGCTGGAAATGAAGTGTCCCCAACTAAGCAAGCCAGAGGCGACAGCGGCAAGGAACCAAAACTCCATCGGTGACAGAATGGAGAAAAAACCTTGGGAGAAACCAGGCTCAGTCGGGGGGCCAGTTCTCCTCTGACCAGACAAAACCAGCAGTTCAATTTCAGGCTGCAGCAAAGTCACATTGTGCAGAGGACTCGTCTGGTTCCTGTGGTCTTGTCCCGGTGGCCGTCTGAGACAAGGTCTTTACAGGGGATCTGTATCTGGGGCTCATCTAGTTGTCCTGGTCTCCGCTGTCTTAATGTAAACGCATAATAATGCAAGAAGGCCTACACACTTCCAAATGACAACAAACTTTTAATTTTTAAGAATATTTAGATCATGAAAATTAAGTATCAAAATATTAGATACCTTAAAAAACTTGAATAAATAGTAAATAAACATTTTCTAACAAAAAGTGCAAAGTAACAAGTAGAAAAAAAAGAAAAATGCACTTTTATGGAGATTTTTCCGTCTACAGATTTTTCCCGGACCTTCTTTTCTCTGTAAATTAAGCGTGCACACTATTGCTGAAAAACACAATCACTACTTAGCAGTCAGATGTCCGTATGCACAAAGGCACAGATCTCTAAACAAAGCCATATCTTCAGATGAAACTTTTTTTTGTAGAAGCATTTTTAAAATTTGAACTAGCACCTCATGACTACACCGCGTTATGTACGAGAAGCTGCAAAAGACACAGGCGCAAGTGGAATGTAAAAAACGTGACATTAATTTTTAAGTAAATATAATGGGCGATATATTGCGGCACCAAAAATTATTGATTATTGCGACAGGCCTAAAATTTAGCCCATTGGATGCCACACAGGTTTATGATATGGTTTATATCTTCAGGAAACCAGAGAAAGCAGGTCAGAAATCGAATCCGTCCAAGCGTCATCGCGACCGTCTGAATGCAGAACTGGACCGGTTGGCGAGTCTGCTGCCCTTCAGTGCAGATGTCATCTCCAAACTGGACAAACTCTCAGTGCTGAGGCTCAGTGTCAGCTTCCTGCGGGTTAAGAGCTTCTTTCAAGGTAAGAAGGAATGCTTCCTGGCAAATTTCCCAGCTAAAACTGTGAAATACAACACTTCATACATTAGCTCCCAAAAATTATTTGAACACTTTAAAATAAACTTGATGTTGGTTAACTGACTCAAACTCATCTTTGTGTTTCACTCAAGCATATCCATAAAATTTGATTAGTCTTTTTCTGTGCTTTGTGGTTTTGTTTTGGGATAAATTAGTAGTACGTTCTGTCGCATTTACATTTTTATATGGAGTATATATAGATTTAATTTGCAAAAGTTTATGGAAAACATTTCCCCCTCTTGAATTTTTCCTCCCATGTGTTCCTTTAAAATTTTAGCTCATATGCTTAGTTTGCATGTTAAATTATTTATAATACAAAGCAGAACCACTTTAAAAATAAATTAGTTCACTTTAAAAATAGGTTTTATTGTAGTTCGGGGGAAAGCTGGCCAAACATGCTGGTAAATACACATGAAGTTCTTCTGCCGTGTAGAATAATGGGATTTATTTCAGGAGAAGCCATATAAGGACAGGCCCATGTGTAGCTTAATGTAATGTAGAGATTCCCCTCTTGCACTTACATGCTGTTTGTTGTGACAGTGTCCAAACGGATCAGTGTTGAGCTGTTGTGTGGAGAGCTGGCAGTATTTGGGCTGTGTGCTGGCAGGTGGGCATCTCTCAAATGTAACTCAACTCATAACAAAGTAATTGAGGGTAATAAAAACAACCTTTAGCAACTAAAAAGGAAGGAACATTGTGTGCCCAGCATCGTATGCAATATGCAGTGTTGGGAAAGCTTTTTTTGAGACCGTAGATAGCCATGCTATTCATAATTTAAAGTCAAGTCACATTTATTTATTTATCGCTTCCAGGTGTCTTTGCACAGGTTTGTGTATTTGAGATTTTGGGGAGATTCTACACAACCCACTTTAGATGGTGAAATTCATAACTGTCATGAATACAGTCATTTATAATGCAAGATCCGACCCTGAAGAGCTTGAACCTTCACGGATCTCGTTTTGTGTCAGCCTTGGTCTTTCAGTTCGTATAAGATTGATGCATGTATTACGTTCAAACATCGGCATTTTAATGTATTCATCTTCTCAAGGCCATTTGCGTTTTTGGTCTGATCTCATTTTCCGTCACCTTTCAAGCCGTAAATTATTGACAAGGCAATGAAGTATGTCAGAAATTCTTGTCAGGTTTGAAGTTAAAATGTGAACTGGAATGTCATCAAAAAGGGTTTCATGGAAAGGTTTTTATTTTTTATATGAAACTGTCACGTTGAAGAATTTGCTTTGCTTCTGGTAGACCGGTTAAATTAAAAACTTTTGATAATAATTAAAATCATTTATGACGTCTCATTTACCAGAACCTCATTTATTCAACACTTTCATGTTCTTTGTTGTAAAATGGGGAGGTGGGTCAATCAGTCCTTGCCTATAGAAAAGAAAAATCACTCTTCCCCTGTGTCTCGGTTGTTTCTCCCAAGACAGCGATGAGATTCAAGTCACGGATTTAAATATAAAAATACAAATATTTCTCATCAAATTCTTTAAAGATCAGACCTGCTACTTTAAGCTCTATATTCTTGCTTTCTATATTTCATCATTACAAATGTGTAATTAAAATATCTTTAAATACTGTATGTGACATACAAGTTACAATAGAAATGACATTAGTCATTAAACTAAAAGTATATTTTAGTTTACCATAAATGTTTGTCAGTACATTCAGCAATACACTTTCACACACACCATATTTCAAAGACAATAGAAGCAATTATGAATAAAGTAAATTCTTAAAACCATTCATTTTGAAAAATGTTGAGGAATTTATGCTCCACAGCAATGCTCACAGGTTTAGAATGACAAGAGGGTGAGTGAATGATGACAGAATTGTCATTTCTGGGTGAACTATCCCTTTACATGAATTTAGGTTTACATCGGTGTCAAAGCATAAGTAGCTAATTCTCCTAATTGTTCTCCTCTCAGCCCGTGCCTGTCTTTTGAGTTACTGTGCAGATTGATTGTGCATGACTGAAGCCGTGTCTGATCCAGACACACTGTGTTTTCATTCTCCACCACAAGTCTTAAAACACAGCGGGAAACCCTGTGAAAGGCCTTTGTTGGCCCAACACCATTTTTAGAGGCTTGTTCCATACAATTATAATCAAATCATTTTGATTGTCGCTTGGCCAGATGAATTCCAACACATTTCCGGGCCTCTCGGGATGTGGAGGGTATAAACTGACCTCAAAAGCTTTTCTTTATTTCCTTTCAGGATGAAACGTATTGCTCATTTAGTGTTTGCCAATGCAAACATCATTATTGCTCATACATAGGATTAGTGATTTAAACAAACCACTAACCTCAAGTATTATACTTAAGTTTGTAACAACCTGCACAGTTTGTGCTACAGACGTTTTATTTGTCAAAGTGAAGTCACAAAGAGTGACTCCTGAAGGGACGCGTGTGATGATAGCAGAGATCCAAAGTTTGCAGCAGATCTTGTTACTGGCAACACTACTATTAGACACACATCTGCTCTGAACAGGTTTAAAGAGCATCTTAATACACCAGCATGAACTGATGCCTAATGATAATGAGACTAATGATAATCTTGATCAAGCTGTTTTGCAATAATAATAGTAATAATTATTAAAGGGGTCATATCTCTCTCTCTCTCTCTCTCTCTCTCTCTCTCTCTCTCACACTCCACCTCTCTCTCTCTCTCGCGCGCACTCTCTCTTTCTCTCTCACGCTCTCTCTCTCTCGCACACACACAATGCGAAAAACTCCGCATTTGACC